>NW_027769104.1:0-3868 GCF_054177405.1 Leptonychotes weddellii
CCTGTCTTTTTATTTTCTTGATAGTGTCTCTTGATGTCCAAAAGTTTTAAATTTTGATGAAGCCAATTTGTGTATTTTTTCTTTGGTTGCTTGTGCTTTATGTGTCATATTTAAGAAACCATTGTCTAGGGTGCCTGGGTGGCTCAGTTGGTTAAGCATCTGCCTTCAGCTCAGGTCATGATCCCCGGGGGTTTGGGGATCCAGCTCTGCTTTGGGCTCCTTCCTCAGCGGAGAGTCTGCTTCTCCCTCTGCTGCTTCTCTCCTTCACATATGCACTCGTGTGTGCTTTCTCTCTCTCTCAAATAAATATAATCTTAAAAGAAAAAAAAAAGAAACCATTACCTCATCCAAGGTCCTGAAGATTTACACTTCTGTTTCCTTCTAAGGTTTTATGGTTTTAGCTCTGACATTTAGGTTTTTGATCCATTTTGAGTTAATTTGATCCATTTTGTATATGATCTGAGGTAGAGATCCAATACTATTCTCTTGTGTCTCAGCCATGATTAGTGCTGATTACTTGTTTAGTTTGACTGTATCCTCTTCACAAAATGGGTAAAGTGTGGAAAGAATAAAGCCTTCATGTCTGTCATTAGGTTTCAGTGTATTGAGGTTGGCTAGAAACTTTATTTGGTTTGATTTTATCTTTCTTTTCTGCATAATACTTTCTTTTGTGTGGATTTGTATCATATCTGTTCTACCACAGTAGTGGATTGGGGGTATGAAAGTAAACTCAAAAATGTAGTATGTGATTAATGGGACTTGATATGTAAGTTACATAAAAGTGATAATCATATTATTACTTCTGTGAATAAAAATATCCGAATGACTGGCTTGGTAAGTGAGCTAATTGGTCTCAACACTTGGCTCATTTAATTGGTGAGGCACTTTCCCCGTCTATGCATATTGCTCTGTGGGTCTCTGTTTCATACATCTAATCAGGTCCGAGCAGATAACCTCCTCCAGGAAACTTCTCTGATCAAGACAAGGCATTTCAGTAACTGCTTTTCTATAGAACTACAAACAGGTGCCAGAACCTCATTTAATTGTTACCTGTACTGTACTTCTCGACTTCTTTTCTACATTTTTCCCCTTCTCACTCTTAACAGATTTTGTTGGTATTTGCCTTTCCTTTAGGTTGCAGTTGTTCTGATGGATACCCAGGGGGCATTTGACAGCCAGTCCACTGTGAAAGATTGTGCCACCATCTTCGCTCTCAGCACCATGACTAGTTCTGTCCAGGTAATACCACTTGATTAAGATAAAAGTTTGCCGAGGAAATAAGATAAAGGGAGTACAGCTGTTTTCATTGTTCTGTTATCAGAATCCCTAGGTGATGTGTCAATGTTCTTTTTAGGCTATAGAGATAAGTTAAGCTCAAGAAGGAGCTTTAACTTTTTCCACTTTGGACATAAGTATGTATAAAATACTTCAAGAAAAGTCTGAAAAGTGGACATTGAGATTACATTAATTACATCGCACAGGAAATGGAGATTTGGTGAGAACTTAGGAAAACTGATTTTAAGCTGTAAAGGAAGAATTAGGTGATTTCAACATTATATGCATAGTTTTCCAAAAGACAGATAATATTACTATTTGAACAGACCTCATGTTCTTATATGTAAATCTTTAGTTGTACAAAGCTTCTGTTCAATGCTTTAGGCTTATTTGGGATTCCTTTGAAGTGAAGCTAGAGTGGTTATCAATCTGGACTTTTGTTTTCTAGATTTATAATTTGTCCCAGAACATTCAGGAAGATGATCTTCAACAGTTACAGGTATATATTCATCATAAAAAGTTTAATGTCATAATGTATCATTTAAAAGTTTTAAGACTAAGAGAAGCTGAATAGGTTTAGCAATAGATTGAACTATAGGGGAGGGTTTTTGGCTCACAGCGGTTCTGTACCCTGTTCCTGCGGGGTAATCAGGGAAGGGCCTTACTGAGTTGAGCACAGAACCCAAGAAAGTGGGTGAGTAAGTCCTGCGGTATATCTGGGGGAGAAGTAGTATAGGAGAGGGGGCAGCAAGAAGAAAGACCTGAACTGGAGGGTGCTTGGCAGGATTGAGGAATAGCACGGAGGCCAGTGGTTAGGACTCGGAAGTGTGACAGGAGGAGGCTTTTTTTTTTTTTTAATTTTTTTTTCTTTTTTAAGATTTTATTTATTTATTTGACAGAGAGAGACACAGCGAGAGAGGGAACACAAGCGGGGGGAGTGGGAGAGGGAGAAGCAGGCTTCCCGCCGAGCAGGGAGCCCGATGCGGGGCTCGATCCCAGGACTCTGGGATCATGACCTGAGCTGAAGGCAGACGCTTAACGACTGAGCCACCCAGGCACCCCCCCCCCTTTTTTTTTAAGAGAGCGCATACACGATGGGGAGGGGCAGAGGGAGAGAAAGAATCTTTTTTTTTTTTTTTTTTTTAAGATTTTATTTATTTGTGAGAGAGAGAAGGAGAGATAGAGAGTACAAGCAGGGAGGAGAGGGAGAAGCAGGCTCTCTGCAGAGCAAGGAGCCCATGTAGGGCTCCATCCCAGAACCCTGGGATCATGACCCAAGCCGAAGGCAGACACTTAACCCACTGAGCCACCCAGGTGCCCCAGAGAGAGAGAATCTTAAGCAGATTCCCCGCTGAGTGTGGAGCCCAACATGGGCCTCAGTCTCACAACCCTGAGGTCATGACCTGAGCCAAAATTAAGAGTCAGATTCTCAACCACTGAG
The DNA here is from genome assembly GCF_054177405.1 of Leptonychotes weddellii. Classification (NCBI taxonomy): domain Eukaryota; kingdom Metazoa; phylum Chordata; class Mammalia; order Carnivora; family Phocidae; genus Leptonychotes; species Leptonychotes weddellii. The sequence goes on from NW_027769104.1 coordinate 2,717, forward strand.
CCACCCAGGTGCCCTGTGACAGGAGGAGGCTTAGTGATAAAGTCAGAGAGGCATTTAGGTCCTGTTGATGCTTGGCCTTTGCCAAGGGCTCAGGCTTTTCCTCTGAGGAATGGATATAGGAGCCATGTTTTGAGCATAGGAGTGATGTTATTTGAGCAGAGGATCACTCTGGCTGTTTAGAATAGATTTTTTAGGGACAGGTGTGCATTCAGTGAGACTGGTTGTGAAGCTATTGCAAAAATCCAGGTGAGGGTCAATAAATCAGTATTTATAAAATGCATAGCATTATGTGCCTAGAAAAGAATATAAGCTTAATAACTGTGAGCCATTGTTTAGTATTACTGTTACTACTACTGCTATTAGTCATTGTCTTCTCTTCTCCGTGCAGCAGTTCTTACGTGTTATTCCTGTAAAATACTCTTCCATAGGTTTTCCAGAGTTGAATGCAATTCTTGACATGCCTTTCTGATTGCACTTGTCCCGTTGATATTCAAGAAAACAGATCAGCGTGCAAGGGAATGAGGGTGTCACTTATTATGGGGATTACTTTGAGTTAGTTCTAATTTCTATTCCTTTAAAAAGCAAGGAAAATAATTTCTCAACTTTGGCTCTTCATGTTACTACTGGCAATAACTTGTACTCTCTAACTGGTGGTTCTTCTCTGGTGCCATGACTGTTGTTCCTGAAACATTTAAACCAAAACTTGAGTTTGACACCTTTTCACCTGAAAATTATTCCTTTATAGGCTCTTTCCTTTCACACATTTTTTTGAACACCTAGCTTGTGTGAGGCAGGGGACCCCATGCTGTGGACACACTCATGTTTGAGGTAGACCTAATTCTTTATGGATCGTGTCATCAGTCGGTGAAAGGTGATCATGAGTAGGCCCGGGTGATGTGTGAGGGCTGCTGTAACCAAGTACCACAAACGAGGGGGCTTCAGACAACAAAAACTACGGTCTCACAGTTCTGGGGTCCGATAGTCAGAACTCAAGCTGTCCACAGGGCCACACCCTCTCTGAGCCTGTGGGGAAGAATCCGTGCTTGCCCCTTCCTCGTTCCTGCTGGTTTACTGGCCGTCCTTGATGTTCCTTGGCATTAGCTGTAGGCCTTCAGCCTCTGCTTCTGTCTTCCCTATGTGTCTCTTTGTCTT
>NW_027769105.1:0-295 GCF_054177405.1 Leptonychotes weddellii
GCCTGGGTGGCTCAGTTGGTTAAGCGACTGCCTTCGGCTCAGGTCATGATCCTGGAGTCCCGGGATCGAGTCCCGCATCGGGCTCCCTGCTCAGCGGGGAGTCTGCTTCTCCCTCTGACCCTCCTCCCTCTCATGCTCTCTGTCTCTCATTCTCTCTCTCTCAAATAAATAAATAAAATCTTTAAAAAAAAAAAAAAAAACACAAGGCATTTAGGCCAAAAGCTTACTAATATGGTGGAGTGGCACGTCAGTTTCCTATGAAACCAATTACTGCTGAAACCAATTACCATGAACT
>NW_027769106.1:0-295 GCF_054177405.1 Leptonychotes weddellii
TGGCCCAACTCAGAAGCCACTGAGGGCTGGAGGTCGGTTCAGATAGGAAGTGTTTGTGTTTCACTGTAGGAGTGGGGGATTGAGGGATCAGGGCACTGTGTGGGCTGCTCAGGCCTGGGGAGACAGGTGCAGACCTGGGAGGTCAGGAGGCAGGACATGTAGACGCCTACACTGCACTGTGCGGAGGGTGCTGGGGCTGGAGAGGCTAAACCCGCAGGTCGGGAGCATGGGGGATCCCGTTTGCTCCTACTTGGCTTGAAATGGATGAGGGCAGAGCCTGCCACCCTGAGCCCCC
>NW_027769107.1:0-295 GCF_054177405.1 Leptonychotes weddellii
GAGGGACACCTGGGTGGCTCTTTATAAAACATGGTCAAACTTGGTATTGTTCCCCGCATCTCCCCACCTTCTCACCCACTCCCATTCCAATAAGAATTCCAAAGTATGAAAATAATTTGCCTTATTCCTTCCATGTCCCAGGTGACCCAGCCTGAAGCAAGTCCAACCAAGAGCAGCTTGGTATAGTGAAAAGCTCTATGCCCCCTGAAAATTATATGATCAGGGTTCCTTCCACCCCAGACTCTAACTGGATGTGTAAACTGTGCCCAATTGCCCAGTATTTTTGACCTCACAT
>NW_027769108.1:0-295 GCF_054177405.1 Leptonychotes weddellii
TCAGGTCATGATCCCAGGGTCCTGGGATCCAGCCCCGCATCAGGCTCCTTGCTCAGGGGAGAGCCTGCTTCTCCCTCTCCCTCTGCCTGCCTGCTGCTCCCCCTGCTTGTGCTCTCTATCTCTCTCTGTGTGTCAAATAAATAAATAAAATCTTTAAAAAAAATAAAAAGATTTTATTTATTTATTTATTTATTTATTTATTTATTTGAAAGAGTGAGTGAAAGAGAGAGAGCATGGGTGGGGGAAGGTTAGGGAGGGGGAGCAGCTGGTTCCTCGCTGAGCAGGGAGCACGATG
>NW_027769109.1:0-295 GCF_054177405.1 Leptonychotes weddellii
GGTCCTCGTCACACCTGTCCTTGCCGAGCCAGAGCATAGGAAGCCATCTGGGGAGCATATTTAAAAAAAAAACAGAAGGACTCCCCACTCTTTTTTTTTTTTTTTTAAAGATTTTATTTATTTATTTGAGAGAGAGGATGAGAGGAGAGAGAGAGCACATGAGAGGGGGGAGGGTCAGAGGGAGAAGCAGACTCCCTGCTGAGCAGGGAGCCCGATGCGGGACTCGATCCTGGGACTCCAGGATCATGACCTGAGCCGAAGGCAGTCGCTTAACCAACTGAGCCACCCAGGCACC
>NW_027769110.1:0-295 GCF_054177405.1 Leptonychotes weddellii
AGTGAGTGACAGCCTCGCGTGCTGCAGACGGGCACAGACTCGCAGACCAGTAGTGGCGGGGAAAGGACTTTAGGGCAGGCCCCGGGGCGGGAACCAGGAGCAGCTGGGTCGCGCGCATGTGAACTGGGAGCGGCTGGCGGTTTTAGAAGCACAAAGGGCAGAGACGTGCCCCAACCTGGAGGCAGGACTGGGGGCGCTGAGGAGGGGCGCACAACCCAGGATGCTGCAATTTATAGCAGCACAGACAGAAATGGAGACAGTGTGGCCTGGAGAGCTCACTGAAGAACAGACTGAG
>NW_027769111.1:0-295 GCF_054177405.1 Leptonychotes weddellii
TTGTATTGCTGTGTTTTAACATATATACATAACATAAGTGACAATAATAGCACAAAGATGGGAGAGGAGTGGAGCTGTATTGGAAGAGTCTGTGTACATCTTACTGGAATAATATTGGTACTGATCTGAAGTAGATTGTGGTAAATTAAGATGCATAGGGTAGCCCCTAAAGCAAGTAATAGCAAAGTAACTTTTTTTTTTAAGATTTCTTTTCTTCTTTTTTTTTTTAAAGATTTTATTTATTTTTGGGCGCCTGGGTGGCTCAGTTGGTTAAGCGACTGCCTTCGGCTCAGGT
>NW_027769112.1:0-295 GCF_054177405.1 Leptonychotes weddellii
AAAAAAAAAAGTCAGATTTAAAAACAGGCAGAGGACCTGAATAGATATTTTTCTAAAGAAGACATACAGATGGCCAACAGATATACAAAAATGCTCAACATCACTAATCATCAGGGAAATGAAAATTAAAAACCACGATGAGATATCACCTCAAAACTGTGAGAATGGCTAGAATTAAAAAGACAAGAAGAAGTAAGAAGTGTTGATGAGGATGTGGAGAAAAAGGAAACGCTCTTGCACTGTTGGTGGGAATGTAAATTGGTGCAGCCACTGTGGAACACAGTATGGAGGTTCC
>NW_027769113.1:0-295 GCF_054177405.1 Leptonychotes weddellii
GTCCTGTGGTACAGCATCCCTTAGTGAGCAGCTAACCTGGCAGCACATACGTGAACGTGTGTTAGGAAATTCAGCGAAGCCGCTGAATCGTGAGGGCCTTGGGAGGACGCTCAGGGAAGTCTTCCAGGAGCAGAAGGAGCTTAGTGGAACGTGTGCCTTCTAAGTGTCAGTGCCTTGCCCTCATCGTGCCCGGGCACACATGAAACCAACCCCCTCCGTCTCCTTAGCCCTTCAGTGGCCAGGAGCACCTGCGGGGCCTCTGACCTGGCGTGGAAGTTCGGCACCTCCCCAGAGC
>NW_027769114.1:0-3868 GCF_054177405.1 Leptonychotes weddellii
AAACTCAATTTTAGGAGCTGAGGCGACAACTTGTCGGAGATACTGCACAAGGGGCTGGAAACAAGACACCAGGGATAGAGAGCTACAGTGACAGAGGGGCTTCGGCCACAGCACAAACCACGAGGGAGACTGCCGGGGCGCAGTGGAGAAGAGGACAACGGGAGGAGAGAGACTCCTGGAGAGGAGATGGAAGGGGGAGCACCTGGAGAGCTCAGCGTGGTGGGAGCCAAGAGGGGAAAGTCTTCGGGAGCTAAGAGTCAATCTTAGCTGGCGGCAGGGGGAGAGATCAGAAACCAGTTATTCCATTCGGGAAAATGAGAAGTCCTAGGTGGGTGATAGTTGGGCAGAAGGTAGAGAAAAGTGGGAAAGTATGGGGCTGAACAGATGAATGAGTGGAGACAAAACGGAGACAGCTGTTTACTCTAAAAGGTCAAGAGTTAGGTAAAAGCTGCACGAAAAGGGAGTGTGAAGGGGTAGGAGTTGGACAAGGGGCTCTGAAGCCCAGGGCTTGCTGAGCATGCTGACAGATGGAGGGAGGGGACCGAGGGCTGGAGGAGAAAGCACGTAAGGCAGGATAATGAAGACAGAGCAGGGCTGGCCCCTGGGCCCTGTGTAGGAGGAGAAGGGAGATCTTTTTTACTCTGAGACCAGGGAAGCATGAGGAACAAAGTGGGGAGACCAGGGTGCAAAGGAAGAATGCTGACCAAGTGCACACTGTTTGGCTTCATTCTCTAGGACGAGCATAGCAGTGCTTGACCCTGAGATCCTCTCCTCTCAAGTGATTAGGAAATTACCACGGGGAAGCCAGGGCAGGATTACAGTTTCCAGTCCCACTTCCGGATCCAGGCCCCCACATGACCCAGCGCTCCTGCCACACAACCAGGAAAGCATTATTTGTCATTCCAAGTATCAAAGCAGTAAATTTCATCCAGGATGAAATAGAGCTGTTGCCTTTGTAGACGTGATTCTGTTTACCATATCCAAATACTTGATTCTGGAATTAGCCTTTATTCACTCTCCGTATTATCAAAAACTACACATATACATATAAAAACACCTGTGATTCTTCCTACCTCAATGTCGTGCTCAGTAGTCTCTATGGATCCAGATATGGATCTAAATCCATTCTTACCCTTCCAGGCTCCTTCTTGAGAACTTCCCCAGTCCTCAGAGATCTCAAATCTTTGGGGGTTCACCTTGCTGTGCAGCTCAGGAGGCCAGGAGGTGTGTCTTACACCTGCTGGAGGCACTTTTCCTTTTCCCGGAGGCACCCTGTCTACTGTTGGGTTTAGAGCACCCATTCAAAACACGGACAACCAAACATAAGCCAATCTCATTAAAGAAAATGGTGGAACATCTTCCTAGAAGAGCAGCTCTGGTTGCTAAAACAGAAAGAGGAACCTGCATCCCTCCCTCACAGGCCACCCAGAGGATGCCCTGGGCTTCTCCCACAGCCTCCCAGCACCCACCCCCCAAGATTCCAGTCTCAGCATACCTTCTCAAATGCAAACCTGACCGTGCACTTCAGTGCAAACAACCTTCCTAAGCGCCCCCCTGGCAACAGTGAAAATTCTTAGCATGGAGTACAAGCCCTTCAAGGTTTGGCCCCTAGAGTCCTCCAAACTTGAACCCTCTGTCTTCAATCATTGGCCTTTTCCACATTAGGCCTTTGCATGTGGATCTTTTCTGTCCTAACACTTTCTCCCCAGCCCCTCCCTGCTTTCACCAAAGCCAACCCCTACCCATCCTTTCTTTCTGGGATTCGCTGTCCCTAGAAGTCCTCCTGAATTCCCTGTAGAGAGGTGATCTCCCTACATGCTTCCACTGTACTCCAGATTTAGCCTCCACTGAAAGGAATCACTAGCTGATTATCCCTGCTGGAATGAATGGATGTTTATGAGGAAAAGGACCATTCTATTTTATTTGCCTCTGTACCTAGCAAATGCCTGGCAGAGTAGGCTGTTGTTGAATATTTATTGAATAAATGAATGCTTTTTCTTTTAGAGTCCAATATATGGTCGAGCCTCACCAAATATTTGAGCCTCTAGGCAAAACAACCAGGTTGAGTGAAAAGGGGGTTACCCTCTCTTCTTACACGAACTTGGTAGCTTAAAGAGAAGCCAAGATGCGGGACACATTCCCCCAAATCCAGATTGTGAGCAGTGACTGGACCATTCAGGCCAAGGAACAATGCCCCCCATCACTACCCAGGGACAATCCCAGCAAATATGCCCAGAGACTGTACAAGGGGTCACCTGGCACAGGGACAGGGCAGGGATGGGGCAGGGATGGGGCAAGAGCACACTCCCTCAGCTTCAGGGTTCCAGCCCAGGAAGGAGCCTAAACGAAGGAGATGTTTTTTTACAGGGTCAGTTTGATAACCTGTTCTCTCTTCTCCGGCCAGGAAGCTATAGAAGGCAGTACAAGAGATGCCAAAGTGGGGATCACAGAAGCAGGAGCGGAGAGGAGGGATAACTTGGCCCTCCGAGTTCATTCTTCATCCAGCATTTACTGACTGCCTACTCTCTGCCAGGCACAGTGCTAGGCCGTGCGGATACAATGTGAATAAACAACAGTTATGTTCTCTCCCTTCGTGCAGCTTACTGTCTAAAGGTGTGACTAGCATTACTCAATCACATAAGTAAATTGAATGTGCATCTTTAAGTTACTTCAAAATAATAGGCTCAGGTTATGAGTGTATAGAGGTTCTGGCCCAGTTAGAGATGGTATGGAAGGCGTCCTTGAGGAAGTGACCAGTGACCTTAGAGCTGGAGGGAGAATAGGAGTACATTAGACAAGAATGGAGTTGGAGTTTAGGGGTGTTGGAAGAACAATAAAGCATTCCAAGTACAGAAAACTGCATGAGTAGCCTTTCCATGTCCATTAAGTTCAAGAACGACTTCAAGTTCAGTTCTGTAGGCTCCATCTGCTTCTTCTCAACCCAATATCCATATTTTATTTAAAGAAAGGGGCTAGGGAGTGGACGCGTGTGTGGGGACTGCCGATAGGAATTGTAGGTGGCAATGAGAAGCTAGGGTGATCAGCCCACACCAAGCACCCTAAGCTCTGGGAGCAACCATCCCCATGTGAGGAACTTCAAGGCATGAAAAGGCAGGTTCCTCTCCAACTTGGGAGCCCGCTAAAAAGAAGGGCCAGCAGGAGGCCAGCGCCCCTATAGAGTGCACGGATCCCCTATTTCAGGAAGAGCATGGCGCAGCAGCTATATTTGAAAATCGAGGTAAACAAGAGCTCAGCTCAAGTGGATGGGGCACAACAGCTGTGGAAGATTAATCACAGGCGGCTGCAAGTCACCAGGTCGCCGGAGGCCCGGAGGCTTCCCTTTCGGTGCCCCACCGGTAGGCCGGCTGCGTACCCATCACGTACCCACAACTCCCTCGGTTCCGTGTTTCTCGACCACCCCGGAGCTCGGAGCCTCTCTGCCGGCTGCAGCCTGCCTTACTGAGAACCCGCCCCGATTTCAACCCTCTGCCCAGGAGACTGAACCAGCAAACGGTCAGGGTTTTTAGTCGCCAGAAAAGATGAGTGAGTGAGAGACGGAGGGAGGGAGGGAGAGAGAGAGAGAGAGAGAGAGGCGGGCAGCCGGCGGGTAAATTTATGGCACTGCATTAAAGGCATTTGTTCTATTTAACCAACTCCCCCTCCCCGCACTCCCTCCACCGTTAAAAATAAAACTCAATGAATAAAGACGAAAACTGCTTCCCTGCCCCCCCCGCGCCCCCCCCCCCCCGAGCAAATCGCTTTCTTCATCTCTCCCAGTGGCTCGGGTCCTCGGGGTAGGTCAGGCAGGGTCTGCAGAGCAGAACTAGCCTCCGAATGAGGGCCTCTGGGTGCGTGTGTGTGTGTGTGT
>NW_027769115.1:0-295 GCF_054177405.1 Leptonychotes weddellii
AAACACCCCAAAATGTAACTTTCTTACTTCCCCCCTTCCTCAGTAGGGAAGAAATGAGGTGGATGGAGAGAGGTGCTACTATCTTCCATCCATCCACCCATCCTTCTACCCATCTGTCCATCCATCCATCCTTCCATTTGTTGATCCATCATTCCCTTCATCCATCCATCCATCCTGCCATCTGTCCATCCATCCATCCTTTCATCCACCATCCATCCTTCCATCCATCCATCCATCTTTCATCTGTCCATCTACCCATCCTTCCATCATTCATCCATCCATCCATCTATCCATC
>NW_027769116.1:0-295 GCF_054177405.1 Leptonychotes weddellii
CTGCCTTTGCTCAGGGCTCATTAAGAGGATAGAATGAAAAACGTCTGGCTGGGACACGGCTGGTGATGGGTTTTCCCACAAATGTGTGGCCACATCCTTCCCCTCTTGGAAATCGGACGTCCACAGACTCCTTCCGGGAGAGGATGGATGTGCCTGAGATAGATACAGGCCTTTATCTTCTTCTTCTTTTTTTTTTTTTAAAGATTTTATTTATTTATTTGAGACAGAGAGAATGAGAGACAGCATGAGAGGGAGGAGGATCAGAGGGAGAAGCAGACTCCCTGCCGAGCAGGGA
>NW_027769117.1:0-295 GCF_054177405.1 Leptonychotes weddellii
ACACTACATCTAAAACTAATGATGTAATGTATGGGGATTAACATAACACTAAAAAAATTTTTAAAAAAAAACTAAAAAAAAATATAGGAAGAGGGACACAGGGAGGAAAAATGGAGCTCAGAGTCAGTTCCCAAAGGGGACTGTAACAATTACAAGATGAAGAGAGAACTGGTGGCATTTTTGTAGCCTTAGTTATGCAGTCCCTGGGGGAATGGAGCCAGGAATTTGGGGGCAGGGAGGAGGCAGACAAGGAAGGAAGCCAGGGGAGAAGGACATTGAGATATCATGTAGAGAG
>NW_027769118.1:0-295 GCF_054177405.1 Leptonychotes weddellii
GATCCCAGGGTCCTGGGATCAAGTCCCACATCCGGCTCCCTGCTCAGAGGAGAGCCTGCTTCTCCCTCTGCCTCTTCACCTCCCCCTGCTCATGCTCTCTCTCTCTCTCTCTGTCTCAAATGAATAAATAAAAAAAATCTTTAAAAAAAAATAAAAAGCAATAAACTTTTCACTTTAAAAAGTTTATCTTAGTAATAGTTTCCCTTTGGTACATTAAAAATTGGCATTATAGGATTATGCAGACTTTTCTCTTTTTTGACTGTGTCAGTTTTTGTAAGTTGTGTTCTCTAAGAAT
>NW_027769119.1:0-295 GCF_054177405.1 Leptonychotes weddellii
CATCCATCCATCCAACCATCCATCCATCCATCATCCATCATCCATTCATGCATCATCCATCCATCCATCCATCCTTTTATCCATCTATCCATCCATCCAGCCAGCCATCTTCCATCCATCTATCCACCCATCCATCCACCATCCATCCATCCGTCCATTTATTCATACATATATACATTCATCCTTTCAATAAATATTCATTAATCCAGGCCCTCTTCTTGGTTCTGGACTCCTGCCTACTGAAGACCTTACATCCTCTCAAGGCTCCTATTAACTTGGGCTGGGCAGGGGGGCA
>NW_027769120.1:0-295 GCF_054177405.1 Leptonychotes weddellii
GCCCTTATCAGATATGAGGTCTGCAGACATCTCTCCTGCTCTGTAGGTTGCCTTTTCAGTTTATTATTGATTATTTCTTTTGCTGTGCTATTTTTGAAAATAAAGTTTAAAAAAAATTTTTTTTAGATTAAAAACATCTGGGGGGATAGAAGTGACACATAATATCGTGTAAGTGTAAGGTGCAGGGGTGCTGGGGGAATGCGCTTCTATATCGCAACATGATCACTACAGCAGCCTTCGCTAACCCCTTTATCCCGTCACATATTTCTCACTTCTTAAAGTTTTTTTTTTTTTT
>NW_027769121.1:0-295 GCF_054177405.1 Leptonychotes weddellii
GTGATCCCAGGGTCCTGGGATCAAGTCCCACATCCGGCTCCCTGCTCAGAGGAGAGCCTGCTTCTCCCTCTGCCTCTTCACCTCCCCCTGCTCATGCTCTCTCTCTCTCTCTGTCTCAAATGAATAAATAAAAAAAATCTTTAAAAAAAAATAAAAAGCAATAAACTTTTCACTTTAAAAAGTTTATCTTAGTAATAGTGTCCCTTTGGTACATTAAAAATTGGCATTATAGGATTATGCAGACTTTTCTCTTTTTTGACTGTGTCAGTTTTTGTAAGTTGTGTTCTCTAAGAAT
>NW_027769122.1:0-295 GCF_054177405.1 Leptonychotes weddellii
AAAAAAAAAATCCTGTATACTCTTAAGATTCAGAGGCAGGTATTAAAACACGTGGAGCTGGGGCACCTGGGTGGCTCAGTCGTTAAGCGTCTGCCCTCGGCTCAGGTCATGATCCCAGGCTCCCTGCTCAGCGGAGAGCCTGCTTTTCCCTCTCCCTCTGCTGCTCCCCTGCTTATGCTTTTTGTCAAGAGACAGGGGGAGGGGCAGAGGGAGAGAATCTCAAGCAGACTCCCCGCTGAGCGTGGAGCCTGACATGGGGCTCCATCTCACGACCCTGGGATCATGACCTGGGCCA
>NW_027769123.1:0-295 GCF_054177405.1 Leptonychotes weddellii
ATCTCTAAAAATCACAGCAACTGCTCTCTCTTATGTGTTGTGAATCTTGCATTAAACGTGCACAAGGACCAGCAGGGAAATCAATACAGAATGCCATCCCCTAATCTGACTCAGTTCCATCCTCTCCAGCATTCTGACCTAAGAATTCTAGCAAATTAAGCAGTCCCAAACTATAAATTTTGCCTTCCCAACTGTACTCTGCTTGGATTCCATTTTATCCTGACAGAGAGCCAGGTGAACCTGTATCTAGCTTTATCATTTTTTGCTCTCTTGATGAGCACAGGTTGAAGGTGGA
>NW_027769124.1:0-295 GCF_054177405.1 Leptonychotes weddellii
GAACAGACTGAGGTCTCTCTGCTCTGAGGCAGAGGGTTGGAAACGGTCTCTTCTGCTCTGACTCGCGGAAGAGACGCGGAAAGCCACCAGGGAAAGGCGCCAAAGAACAAAAGCCCCAAAGACTGAATCCCACTGAGCCCATCCCCCACCACAGGGGCACAGGGCAACTCCGCCCAAACAGGGTTACCTGAGTAACAGCGCGGCAGGCCCCTCCCGCAAAGACAGGCTGGGGGAACAAGAGGCCAGCAACCCTAAGGTCCCAAGAAAATAGGTGCATCTTGCTTGGGTTCTGGTC
>NW_027769125.1:0-3868 GCF_054177405.1 Leptonychotes weddellii
TTTTTTTAAAGATTTTTATTTATTTATTTGACAGAGAGAGACACAGCGAGAGAGGGAACACAAGCAGGGGGAGTGGGAGAGGGAGAAGCAGGCTCCCTGCAGAGCAGGGAGCCTGATGCGGGACTCGATCCCAGGACCCTGGGATCATGACCTGAGCTGAAGGCAGTCGCTTAACCAACTGAGCCACCCAGGCGCCCTCTTTTCTTTATATTAAATGTAAAATTGTAAGGATCCTCTAACCTCTTTTCCACCTACAGAACAAATAAGAGAGCTGGATTCATTTGTAACAAGTGACTCTGGTAAATGCTTTGGACTTGACTTGTATTTTATATGTGCTATCTACTATGAAGAGAATTTAGCTTCCAGTTTGCTTCCCTTTAATAGGAAATTAGATTCTGAGAATTTTTCAGTTCTATTTTCTATCACTAATGATATCATTATTCTCTTGTCTTCTGAATAAGTCTTCGAAACTCACTCATGATCTTTCAGTGAATGGTAGGGACATGTTAGGGACGGTGACTCTGATGCCCTTGATCTGCGGCCTGAGGAAGAAGTGATTTTTAGCTCAACAGTATGTGGGATGGGGGTCGGGGAGGAGGGGGAGAAGATTGAGAGCAGTGTGATGACCCCGCCCACAGTAGCAAGGAGCAGGCTGCATTCAAGTCCTGGCATGTAAGCTCTGTGAGGGCAGGAAAGTGCTCTGTGCTATCTCATGCGCCTAGAACATTGTCCGACACGTGACAGGTTCTGAACCGAAAAATGTTGAAAGAGGAATTGAAAAGATCCCATTGTTGCTGGGGCATGGGGAGCAAGGGACTGCATGGAACAGAGTGATTCTGAGAGCTAGTAGGACCCGTAGCTCGCCTTGAAGACAGTGGGTTTTGTCCCTGGTAGTGGGACACCATTAAAGGATTTTAAGCTTGTTGAATCACTATGTTGTATACCTAAATCTTACATTGTATGTCAACTATACTTCAATAATAAAACTTAAAAAAACCCAGATAACAAAAGGATTTTATTTGATTTGATTTGTTTTAGAGATTTTATTTATTTGAGAGAGCGAGAGAGAACAAGCAGGGGGAGTGGCAGAGGGAGATGGAGAAGCAGGCTCCCTGCAGGATGCAGGGCTCCATCCCAGGACCCTGAGATCATGACCCAAGCCAAAGGCAGATGCCCAACTGACTGAGCCACCCAGGCGCCCCCCAAAAAAGGATTTTTAGCAAAGGGATGACATGACAGGATTTGCTCTACTGCGTAGAGCAGTGCTTTCCAACTCATCGATCATGACCAACAGTGAGAAACACATTTTGCGTTGTAGCCTAATAAAACACACATACACACACACACAAATAATTTTTTGTGAACAGTGCTTAACCTTATCAAATGTAATGTGTTACATTATTTTCTGTTCTATTTTTTAAAAAGTAGTGGTCAAAAATCAGTATAACTCATGGGTCATAAGTACAGTTTGAAAAACTCTCCTGTGGGGAATGGATACTCTGATGATGAAGGCTACAGGCATAAAATTAAAGAAACAGAAAACAACTTCAGGTGATCTAAGAAAGGTCACAACATGAGAGCTTAAAAACAACATGCAAAATGGAAATCTGGAGAGAGGCTAGTTCCCGGGGAAGTCATAACAGAGTGTCAAATGTGGGAGGGAGTTCAGAAGTTACAGAATCCCAGTTGAAAAGCATTAAAGTCGAGTCAACCTGCTTCAGGGCACATGAGGTCCTACTGGAGGACTAGTGCTGAGATTTCTCCCACATCTGTGATCTTCCCATGATTCCCTTCATCCTCCCCATCAGGACTTCTCACAACAGGTGTGAGGTACTGTGATGTCATCACCAGGTTATAAGTCTGGAAGCCTTGAGGAGGTTCCGTGACTTGCAGCGAGGTGAGATGCCTGTAAAGAGGACAGTGCAGGGCCGGATTGCAGGCCTCTTTATGTCTGATCTGGCGATCTCCCCATCACACCAGTGCTCCATACATATGCAGGAAGGAGGAAGCCGGCTTACAAAGTGACAGGCAGCATTTTGACAGGCATACGACTCCCTGCTGGACTGGAAGAGTTCTGCTGCTAATACTATGTAATCAGTCTGGATTAAAATTTTAAATTGAGGTGTATGAACGGCTTCCTGGGAAATGTAGGAGCGTCATGGTTCATCTATTTCAGAAAAAGAAAGATTACATCTGAACATCCAAGTCTTAGTCGCATCATATCTTCATTGATATCTTGGCTCAAAGAGTGGGAGAGCAAATCAGGAAACATATTCAACATAAAAATGCTTATTGGAGAAAACCCCTGGGAGATTGATCTTAATCTTAAGAATCAGGAAGATGAAAAATAAAATGTGGTTAATAAATAATATATATAAATTAGAAAGCATTTGTGGATGTGGATGTGAAACAATAAAATCAGTTTGAAATACATTTTCTATCAAAGCTGCTGTGTTTCTAGAGCAAATTGACTTCTGGAACTGTCACAGGGCACTTTGGGCCATAACAAAATATTCCACTACTATTGACCTACTTTGACTGGGGAATTGTTTCTGAGATGAGCTTGTGTGGAGCAGGGGTTGATTTCCATGGGAGTCCTGTCTGTGCCCGGCCTGTGGTAGTGAACCCAAGGGGCAGTGTAGCATTTGCCTACAGGCTTCCTTAGGACTCGATAATTTCGATGTTAGTGTAGTTTCTTCACGCAGAGCTCCTGCCACCACATATCTGTATCTACACAGACTAAGGGTCTTCGGGTATACGTTGGTTTTGAATGACTTTTTCCACCCTAAGTTTTCTTCACATCTTGTCTCCAGGTAAAATTCTTCTAGTCCTTGTTCACAGATGGGCCAGTTTTCAGCACTTGTACCTGTGTGGACTCAGTTAACCTTCCTCACTGTGAGCACAGGGGCCTTCATACCCATCCTGGTGCCGGCATTAAAGACTCAGTTGTAAGGAGAGTATTTTGGCCCTAATACCCCCCCTTCCCCTACACCAGGCAGCTTCATACTGCTTAGGCTGATGGTTTGAGTTTCCTCTTCCTTTTTAATACCTCAAAATTCTCTCTCTTTTGAGTATAATTATGTATGTTAAATAATTTATTATAATTTATCCAGACTCTCTATGTATTTAGAATAGGAGGAGAGTGGCTTCTTAATCATCTCAGCTAAAGTCCTATTACTTTACAATTTGATTTTGTTAGAAAAAAAAAAATGGGTGATACTAGACTATTGTTTTTTTTTATTTTATTATGTTATGTTAATCACCATACATTACATCATTAGTTTTTGATGTAGTGTTCCATGATTCATTGTTTGCGTATAACACCCAGTGCTCCATGCAGAACGTGCCCTCTTTAGTACCCATCACCAGGCTAACCCATCCCCCCACCCCCCTCCCCTCTAGAACCCTCAGTTTGTTTCTCAGAGTCCATAGTCCCTCATGGTTAGTCTTAGACTATTGTTTTGTCCCACATGTTTATGGATCACTGTGGATTGTTACCAAAGGGTGTGGTGGTCCTTTTTGCTAGGTTATAGTGTCGAGAATAGTTTGCTACTGACAGGAACTAAGGAACTTATACCCTGTTCTTATGATTAGGGATATCTGTGTTTGTTTACACTGGCCTAACATAAGTTGGGAAATGTTAGAGCAAAGAAAATAAGACAAACATTATTTTTTTTATTCTTATGTTAATCCCCATACATTACATCATTAGTTCTAGATGAAGTGTTCCATGATTCATTGTTTGTGCATAACACCCAGTGCTCCATGCAGAATGTGCCCTCCTCAATACCCACCACCAGGCTAACCCATCCTCCCACCCCCCTCCCCTCTAGAACCCTCAGTTTGTTTTTCAGAGTCCATTGTCTCT
>NW_027769126.1:0-295 GCF_054177405.1 Leptonychotes weddellii
GGCAGACAGTGAGCGGCAGGCTTGTAGCTAAAACCACAAACCACAGGCAGCAGCGTGTGCAGAGGCCAGGGAGCGCGCTCCACAGCCTGGCTCTGCGAAGCCTCGGGGGCTCAGGAGGGGTGAGGTGCAGGCAGGGGGAGGGTTGTCCGGGTCCAGATGGGCCAGCCCCTCTTCCAGCACAGATGCTGTGGGAGGCAGCACCTTACCTCAGCCGTGGGGAAGAGGGGCACGGCGAACTGCAGCAGGCCGGCCACCTGGATCTGCATGGTGGTGAGTGAGCGCTGGAAGATGGTCA
>NW_027769127.1:0-295 GCF_054177405.1 Leptonychotes weddellii
TCCTATGGCCTGCCACTCAGAGCGAGCGCTCATTTCATTACACGCTACTTACCATCCCTGCGGAGCGGGAGCTTCGGGGAGCTGTGAGCAAAAACCAGGAGGTGGCCGTCTGCCAGGGAGGGACTTGTTAACAAGACAGAAAGAAGGCTACCTGCTTCTCCTCCTGAGGCCATGGGTCCGGGAGATAAAGAGGTCACGTCTCAGGGTTGGCTTACTGTGTATTTGCTTCCAGCAGGCTTCTGGTCTTCTGCAGGGGCCAGAGAACTGTGCTAGCCCTGATCAGATGTCAGCCCTG
>NW_027769128.1:0-295 GCF_054177405.1 Leptonychotes weddellii
ACTTATTTTTTAAATTAATATTTTTTAAAAAGAGAAATAGATGTGCAAAATAGAAAATTTATGAAAGTATAAAGAAGGGAAAAAATCACCTACAGTCCCTTCATAGGAAGATAGCAACTGTTAAAATTTTGGCATTTTCTTCACATACTTCTTTTATTCACTTGCATCTTTACAACAATTGCAAGAATTGGGCTTGAATTTGACAGTTAGTTGTGCAAAATTAGGCAATCCGTTTAATCTCTTTGAGTTCTTGTTTTCTAATCTGTAAAATATGGATCATATTCTCTTTCCTACA
>NW_027769129.1:0-295 GCF_054177405.1 Leptonychotes weddellii
CATCCCTCCTACCCCCCTCCACTCCAGCAACCATCAGTTTGTTTTCTGAGATTAAGAGTCTCTTATGGTTTGTCTCCCTCTCTGGTTTCATCCTGTTTCATTTTTACCTCCCTTCCCCTATGATCCTCTGTCTTATTTCTCAAATTCCTCATATAAGTGAGATCATATGATACTTACCTTTCTCTGATTGACTTATTTCGCTTAGCATAATACCCTCTAGTTCCATCCACGTCATTGCAAATGGCAAGATTTCTTTTTTTTTTTGATGGCTGCATAATATTCCATTGTATATATG
>NW_027769130.1:0-295 GCF_054177405.1 Leptonychotes weddellii
GACACAGAGGAGGGACAAAACACCCTTCTACCTCTTATTTTTTTTAACTTGAATATTTTTAAGATTTTATTTATTTATTTTATTTTATTTTTTTTTTTTTTTAAGATTTTATTTATTTATTTGAGACAGAGAGAATGAGAGACAGAGAGCATGAGAGGGAGGAGGGTCAGAGGGAGAAGCAGACTCCCTGCCGAGCAGGGAGCCAGATGCGGGACTCGATCCAGGGACTCCAGGATCATGACCTGAGCCGAAGGCAGTCGCTTAACCAACTGAGCCACCCAGGCGCCCCTTTAAG
>NW_027769131.1:0-295 GCF_054177405.1 Leptonychotes weddellii
ACGACTTTAACGGCATGGGTCTCTTGAAGTTCCCGCCTTATTGTCGGGAATATTCCCCGAGGCCCCGGAGCCGCCTGTCAGTCGGGGAGATGCAGCGGGATGGGGGGCGGGGGTCCCAGTGCTGGGCATCAGCTGCCCCCGCCACGGATAAGGCTCAGGGGCTGGGGGGGTGCACCCTCCGTGCTCTTGTAGACGAGAGTGCCTGTTAGGTGTGCGCCCATGCTGCACCCGGCCCCGCGGAGGGGCCACCCCGGAGGCCCCGTTGCTGCGCGGCTCGCTCGAAGGTGCTGGCTCG
>NW_027769132.1:0-295 GCF_054177405.1 Leptonychotes weddellii
ACTTTTCTTTCTGTGTCTGACTTATTTCACTTAGCATTATACCCTCACATTGTCTGAAATGGCAAAAATCTCATTTTTCATGGCTAAGTAATATTCGTGTGTGTGTGTGTGTATCACGTCTTCTTTATGCATTCATCGATTGATGGACACTTGGGTTACTTCCCTATCTTGACTATTGTAAATAATGCTGCAATAAATAGAGGGGTGCATGTATCTTTTCAAATTAATGGTTTTGTTTTGTTTTCTAAATACCCAATAGTGGAATTACTGGAGCATATGCTATTTCTAATTTTTT
>NW_027769133.1:0-295 GCF_054177405.1 Leptonychotes weddellii
TGTCTTTCTCTGATTGACTTATTTCACTTAGCATAATACCCTCTAGTTCCATCCACGTAGTTGCAAATGGCAAGATTTCATTTTTTGATGGTTGCGTAATATTCCATTGTATATATATTCTAACTGATATCTCACATTGAAGTATTCAACATACATTTAGGTCCTTACTCTGGCTAACAGGTTTAAACTATGAACTTTGTCAGTACAGAATATGACAGCCCCTTAGATTCACAGAGAGCAGCTGATAGAAGGGAACAGGTGGGGAGAGACAACTGTGATTGGAGTTCTAACCACA
>NW_027769134.1:0-295 GCF_054177405.1 Leptonychotes weddellii
GCCTGGGTGGCTCAGTTGGTTAAGCGACTGCCTTCGGCTCAGGTCATGATCCTGGAGTCCCGGGATCGAGTCCCGCATCAGGCTCCCTGCTCGGCAGGGAGTCTGCTTCTCCCTCTGACCCTCCTCCCTCTCATGCTCTCTGTCTCTCATTCTCTCTCTCTCAAATAAATAAATAAAATCTTTAAAAAAAAAAAAATAATAATAATAATAATATTATGTAGAAATCAAGCCTAGACCTGGAACGAAAATCTGTATATTGTCTCTCTCTCTCAAATAAATAAAGAAACCTTTAAAA
>NW_027769135.1:0-295 GCF_054177405.1 Leptonychotes weddellii
CGCAGCGCTCCCAGTCCTGCCTCCAGGTCGGGGCAGTCTCTGCCCTTTGTGCTTCTAAAACCACCAGCCGCTGGTAGTTCGCAGGTGCAACTCCATCGCTCCGGGTTTCCACCCCGGGGGCTACAGTTCACCGGTGCGACCCTGGCGCTCTGGGTTTCCGTCTCAGGGCTGCAGTTCGTGTGCGCGCGACCGTCGCTCCGGGTTTCTGTCCAGGGGGCTGCAGTTCGCGTGCGCGCGACCCCGCCAGTCTGGTTTTCCACCCCGGGGGCTGCCCTAAAGTCCTTTCCCAAGGCTA
>NW_027769136.1:0-3868 GCF_054177405.1 Leptonychotes weddellii
ATCTAGAACTAATGATGTAATGTATGGGGATTAACATAAGAATAAAAAAAAAAAAACAAAAACAAAAAACAAAACAAAAAACAAAACAAAAAAAAAACAAAACAAAATTATTCTGTTGTCATTTTATCCAAAAAGGCTGCTCTGAAATATGCCTCAACAATTTTCCTTCAAGTCAGTAATTTGAAATAATGTATTTTCTGGATATAAACTAAAATAAATACAGCTGTTTTTATTGTTCCCAAGCTGGAATTGAAATAGGGTCTCATACGACAGTCTCCTGGAACTTAGTCTCAGTTTCCTCTGTGGCTCCAAGACCTCTGTGTGGAAAGTCCTTGCAGTAATAAATACCATATTCCATGTCCCTCATGTCTCTCATATTGCAAAGGTGTGTGTCCTTGACTCCTGATTCTGCCATGAGAACCCTTGTATAACTAATGTTGATGCTTCCACTTGCTCTCACTCACTCTTTGTGATGTGCTATTTGCCATTGCAGTCTCCATATATTAAATAACAATTCACTGCTCCTGTGTGTTCTGTCAACTTCATAGAGAAGTTCCTGTACTCTTCCTCTTTCTTTCTTCAGTGCCTGGTGAAGTGCTTGACACATCCTAGGGTGCTCATTAAATGAATTAATGCAACTTTTATTTCACTTACTGTTTACTATAATCTTTACTCTAAATGCTCTTGGACTTTTCTAAAGGGAGGTATGCCCCTTTTAAGGAAAAAATGCTTTCCCACATTTTAAAGATCCTTTTCCTGCAGTTCCACCTCTCCTCACTTATTGAGCTTGTAACACATTTATTTCCAGTGATAAATTCTTTCCTCACTGTGGTATATTAAATATTGATTAGGAAATATTCACTTTATGGAAAGAGTATTCTTCTCTGCTTTCTTGCCATTGGGCTTGCCATAATACTGTTTTGGTTAAAGTATGTTAGAGATGGCAACTTTCCTGGAGGCTTGAAAGGATTTGTATGGTTGGGCTTGCTCTCCCTCTTGAGGTTCTGACTTTCACCAAAAGAGAATATGACTTGGGCAGCCACTGGTCAAAGGAAGATGACAAACATGGAACAGACCAGGACCCATACCACAGCCTGGAGCCAAGCTTTCTAAGCCCAGTTTAGAAAAGTCAAAGCCCAGTTGACCTGCAGACCTGTGAGGGAAAATTGCTTAGTTTTTTTATGTCACTGTGTTAAGGTAATTTGTTTTGCAGCGTAATTGTTGCAATAACTGATTGACATATCCAATCTAAAGAATTGGGAGGGTTATTTGGGGTTATGAGCTAATCTGAAGGATAATTGAAAGAATAAAAAGTTTTAGTAAATTTTTTCTTCTTATTAAACTGATTCATATGCACATAAAAACATGGACCTAACAAATCAACCCTTGACATATAATGAAACAGTGTCTGAGTCACTTTTTTGTGCATCTATTACAAATTTTTGATTTGTGGTTATAATTCAGTTTGTAAATAACATATTATGCATGTATAAGCCTATATTAAGTTGATGGTTGCTTAAGTTGAGCCCATTCTAAAATCATTAAAATTTATGCCCCCTCCATGTTTTATGTATATGATGTCATACTTTACATCCTTTTATTTTGTGAATCTATTTACTGATTTTTATAGATATAATTGATTTTACTGCTTTTGTGCTTTAACCTCCATACTGGTTTATAAGTGAATAATCTACTACTTTTATTTTGTTCATATTTACCTGTGAAATTTTTTCTTTTGTAAATTGCTTACTCCTAATTATGGCCTTTTCTTTCCACTCAATGAATTCCCCTAAAATTTCTTATAAGGATGGTTTAGTGTTAATAAAATCTTTTCACTTTTGTTTTTCTGGGAAACTATATCTCTCCTTCTATTCCCAAATGATAGCTTTCTTGGATAGAGTTTTCTTCATTATACATTTTTCCTTTAAGGATTTTGAATATATCAGGACACTTTCTTCTGGCCTGCAAAGTTTCTGCTGAAAAATCAGCTGATAGACTTATGGGGTTTCCCTTGTATGTAGCTGTTTTCTTTTCTCTTGATGCTTTAAAAATTCTCTCTTTGGGGCGCCTGGGTGGCTCAGTTGGTTAAGCGACTGCCTTCGGCTCAGGTCATGATCCTGGAGTCCCTGGATCGAGTCCCGCATCGGGCTCCCTGCTCAGCAGGGGGCCTGCTTCTCCCTCTGACCCTCCCCCCTCTCATGTGCTCTCTGTCTCTCTCATTCTCTGTCTCAGATAAATAAATAAAATAAAAAAAAATTCTCTCTTTATCACTAGTTTTTGCCATTTTAATTATGTGTCTTGGTTGGAGCTCCTTGGGTTGATTTTGGGGGTGGGGTCTGTGTGCCTCATGGATCTGGATGTCTAATTCTTTCCTCATATTAGGAAAAGTTACAGCTATTATTTCTTCAAATAAATTTTCTGCCCCCTTTCTCTCCCTTCTCCTTCTGGGACCCTATAATATGAATGTTATGCTTGATGATGTCACTGGGTTCCCTTAACCCATTCTTAATATATATACTATATACACATAGTATATATATATATTTGCTGTTCAGCCAGGTTGCTTTCCAATACTCAGTCTTCCAGCTCACTGATCTGTTCTTATGTCTCCTCTAATCTACTATTGATTCTCTCCAGAATCTGCTATTGATTCTCTCTTTTAATTTCAGTTGTTGAGTTCTTCATCTTGGATTTTTTAAATATTTTCTACCTCTTTGTTGAAAGTCTCACTGAAGTCCTCCACTCTTTCCTCAAGTCTAGTAAGTATTTTTATTGACCATTTGAATTCTTTATTTGGCATATTGCTTGTTTCTGTTTCATTTAGCTCTTTTGCTGCGGTTTTGTCCTGTTCTTTCAATTGAGACATACTCCTCTATCTCATCATTTTAGCTAACTCTATGTGTTTGTTTCTATATATTAAGAAAGTCAGCAACATCTCCTGACCTTGAAAAGTAGTGGCTTTATTAAAGAGAGGTCCTGTCATGCCCTGTAGCACAATGTCCTCTGTTCACCAGAACCAGGTGCTTTGTGTCTCCTATGTGGACTGTGTTCACACTACCGTTATGGCTAAGCTATGTTTGTCTTTAGTCTAGTCAGCTGCAGTAGCCCACTTTGCCTATTGTGGACCAGGTTTGGTCCCTGTACTATTAAAGGGATAGTCTGGGGCCACAATGAACTTGTAGTTGGGTGATGTCGGTAGTCAGACCAGATGCCTACCCTCAGCCCACTTGCTGGTTGCTATGGTCACACCAAACTGCAGGGTACTCTCCCCACATTGTACCTCAAAAGGCTTTCATTGGTGGGCAAGGCCAGCAGTTTAGATGCCTGCCCTCATTCTGTCTGCCAGGGCTGCAGTGACCCCAGATATAGAGCTCTCTCTCTGTGCTGCTCCCAAGATATTTTTGTTGGTAGGTGAGGCTGGCAGTCAGTGGCTGCTGATGCACTGATAGGCTTGGCACTCTCTCTGTACTGCCAGTTATAAGACTTAGTTGCTCAGGCTGCAGTTGAACTGGTGTGTGGTTATTTTCCCCTTTCCCCTGGAGAGTAGTCATTTTGGAGTGGTGCCCATCCTTGCCAGGGCTGCTTGCAGAATGAGATGAGGAACTGCTTTGCAGGGACTCTTTCTGAGCAGGGCAGATTGGATGGGGCTGATCCAAAGGGGTGGGGTGTGTACTGTTAGCAAGATAGGTGGAGTATTCTCACTAGTTCCTGCAAGTATCCAGCTATCTAGACTTGGTGAGGAGAGAAATGGCACCTGCCAGTTCTTTTGTTCTTGGAGAAGTCTCCAAAAATCCCTGCCTCTCCAGTACATGTTCTGAGATTAGTAAATAAATCTCACATATACTCCAGGTGCTTTTTTTTTTTTTTT
>NW_027769137.1:0-295 GCF_054177405.1 Leptonychotes weddellii
ATAGGGCAGTGCAAGAAAGCATTAGTTTTGTGACTAATGATACTCACTCTCTTAGCTTTAAGGTAATGGAGCCCTGAATGCCAAGAGATTCCTATAACTATTTTTTTTTTTGAAGATTTTATTTATTTGACAGAGAGAGAGATAGTGAGAGCAGGAACACAAGCAGGGGGAGTGGGAGAGGGAAAAGCAGGCTTCCCACAGAGCAGAGAGCCTGATGCAGGGCTTGATCCCAGGACGCTGGGATCATGACCTGAGCCGAAGGCAGACGCTTAACGACTGAGCCACCCAGGCGCCC
>NW_027769138.1:0-295 GCF_054177405.1 Leptonychotes weddellii
GCGGTGTGTGTATATCGATGGACACTTGGGCTGCTTCCGTAATTTGGCTATTGTAGATAATGCTGCTATAAACGTTGGGGAGCATGTATCCCTAAGGGGTTTTTGTTCTTGAGAGAAAGTGCATGCAAGGGGGTAAGGGGAGACTTCAGCTGGTGGCAGGCAGAGGGAGAGGGAGAGAAAGAGAATCTTAAGCGGGTTCTACACACCAGCGTGGAGCCATACACAAAGGGCTCAATCTCACAACTCTCAGGTCATGACATGAGCCTGAGCTGAAACCAAGCATTGGACACTTAAT
>NW_027769139.1:0-295 GCF_054177405.1 Leptonychotes weddellii
CAAGCCAGCCTTGGACTTCGCCATAGAAATATACAGTACCAGGAAACAGTTGCACAATGTGAACAAATGTGATGCAAAACTATAGTACCCACCCAAGAAGTTATTCAAGTAAAAAGGCAACAGACCAATATATTTAAACATGAAAAAATTCAGGAAGAATAGCAGCCACAATGCATTATTGATTAAAAAAAAGTTTAAACGGCAAAACGCAGTCATTTCAGAGATGAAGTTTAAAATAGACCATCCCTGAATTTATCCCTGAACTTAAATTTAGAATTTCAAAACAATGTTTAAT
>NW_027769140.1:0-295 GCF_054177405.1 Leptonychotes weddellii
CCTTTCTTGTTTTGCTGCTGATGGGGTTTTGGAATATAGGTGAGGTTCAGTGGCGTGGAGTCCGGAGCCAATGACTAAGAAAGAATTCTTGAGACATCTTTGGTGTAAAATGGCGGCTATTAAAGCACAGGGACAGGACCCATGGGCAAAAAGAGCTGCTGCCCCGGGGTTGTGTGGGGTGGCTGATTATATACTATGGTGTTGGGGAAGGTAAGGGAAATGGAGGTTTCAAAAGGATTTTTGTATATTAAAGAAGACTCACAGGCAAGGAGACCTTGCCATTGTCAAGTGAAGG
>NW_027769141.1:0-295 GCF_054177405.1 Leptonychotes weddellii
GATCTGATAGACATATATATAATACACACATATGCACATACACACAATGGAATATTACTCAGCCATAAAAAATGAAGTCTTGCCATGCGCAACACCATGGATGGATCTAGAGGGTATAATGTTAAGTGAAATAAGTCAGTCGGAGAAAGACAAATGCCATATGATTTCACTCATATGTGGAATTTAAGAAACAAAACAATGAACAAGGAAAAAAAAAAAAAGAGACAAAAACCAGACTCTTAACTATAAAGAAGAAACTGATGGGTTACCAGGGGAGAGCTGGGGGGGCGGGGGG
>NW_027769142.1:0-295 GCF_054177405.1 Leptonychotes weddellii
AACTTTCATTTAAGTGCCTTAAAAATCTTCATGAACTTTTCTGGATAGCCAACTTGGCAAATGCCAAGGACTCAGACTTAATGATGAATATTAAAACACTACAAGCTAATATTACTCAGCATAAATACTTATTGAAATTTTTCGTACAGGAAAGAAATGACTGAGGGGCGCCTGGGTGATTCAGTCATTAAACGTCTGCCTTCGGCTCAGGTCATGATCCCAGCCAGGGTCCTGGGATTGAGCCCTGCATTGGGCTCCCTGCTCAGCAGGAAGCCTGCTTCACCCTCTCCCACTC
>NW_027769143.1:0-295 GCF_054177405.1 Leptonychotes weddellii
TTCCTAGTAGGAAAACATTATCTGAATGACTACCCTAATGGCAAACCACTATAGAATGTTTCAGTTGCATGTGGGGCAGAGGGGTAGGGATTCTCCTCACAGCACCCCAGCTTTCTTCATGAGAAGGTCAGAGGTACACTGGTTTGTATTATTGCGACATCCATTAGGTGATCGTTGCTTTTCCTTCAGCAAGGGCTTTGTCAGAAGGGCATTATTATGCTTGACCTCCAAATTTGGAGGACAATTTACTGATGAGATTCATAACCTTCGGATTGCTCTGATATTTTGACATATT
>NW_027769144.1:0-295 GCF_054177405.1 Leptonychotes weddellii
AGGTCACTGAGCATGTGGGGCAGGGGATGGGGATAGGTGACTGAGCACGTAGGGCAGGGGACGGGGACAGATCACTGAGCATGTGGGGCAGTGGAAGGGGACAGGTCACTGAGCACGTGGGGCAGGAGAGGGGGACAGATCACTGAGCACGTGGGGCAGGGGACGGGGGTGAACATCACTGAGCACGTGGGGCAGGGGAGGGGGACAATCACTGAGCACGTGGGGCAGGGGAGGGGGCAGGTCACTGAGCACGTGGGGCCACCTCTCTATCTGGGTAGGCCAGCAACCTTGGCAA
>NW_027769145.1:0-295 GCF_054177405.1 Leptonychotes weddellii
TCAAAATTATTGGGTATCTTTAAAACCAGGTTTAGATAATTTATTTTTAAGCTGTTTTTCCCTAAGAACAGACCTTTGTTTCAAATTGTGAAGCATGTCACTGTTTTTAGAAATTCATCTATTTACCATTAGCAGTACTTGATTTAAAAAGGTTCATTTAAACAATTCTGTTTCACCTCCATGTATTTAAAAAAAAAAAATAGTCCTGACTTCTTTACAAAAGAAATGTATTGCTTCTTCTATGTTATTTTTGCTGAAACAGGAAGGACCAGTAGATAATAAAACCTGAGAATGG
>NW_027769146.1:0-295 GCF_054177405.1 Leptonychotes weddellii
GAGGGGAGGGGGCAGTGTGGGAAAGAGCCCCTCCTCACACACACCCCTGCTTGTGGGGAGATGGAACATAAACTGGGGAGGGGATGCTTGCCCATTGCCAGCCAGGGTGGGGTCTCAATCCTCCCTATTTCATTTGGCTTTTCCAGGAGAAATCCTGACATTTCTCTTCTTCATCTCCTTCCTCCTCCTCCTCCCTCTTTTTCTGGCTCTTGTGCTCTGAGGGGCGCTGGGCCCAGGAGGCAGTGGAATAAACACCTGGAAGGTCTGCTTCCCTTGCCGCATCCTGAGCTCAAAC
>NW_027769147.1:0-3867 GCF_054177405.1 Leptonychotes weddellii
GCGCTGTGAATTGTGCAAGACTGTTGAATCTCAGATCTGTACCTCTGAAACAAATAATGCAATATATGTTAAAAAAAAAAAAAAAAGAAGAAGAAGGTAGCAGGAGGGGAAGAATGAAGCGGGAGAAATCGGAGGGGTAGATGAACCATGAGAGACAATGGGCTCTGAAAAACAAACTGAGGGTTCTAGAGGGGAGAATGGGTTAGCCTGGTGATGGGTATTGAGGAGGGCACATTCTGAATGGAGCACTGGGTGTTATGCACAAACAATGAATCATGGAGCACTACATCTAAAACTAATGATGTTATGTATGGAGATAATATAAGAATAAAAAAAATTAAAAAAAAAAAAAAGAAACCTCTCCTTAACTCTTAAAGATATTTCAGATTTTGCTGACAGACAGTGCTGTCCAAAAAAGATCCTTAGACATTCTGGCCCAAGTTGTTCTTGGTAATAGGATAGCTCTTGATTACCTAAGAAGTAAGAAGGCCCACACCCTTACTGTACTTGGAATAACACCTCCGAGGAAACTCAATTATACAAGATCACTAAGCAAGACACTTGGCTTAAAAGGTAACTCCTTTAGCAGGGTCTTTCTTTGATATGTTTTATTTTGATTGGCTTGGGTCTTGGGGCCATGGCTTCAAAGTGCACTCTAAACATTGGAAATTATCCTGTTCACAATAACTGTAATAATGTCCCTGGTGTGTTGTATACTTTCAAAAGCTTTAAGTTCATATTCATAATCACCACCAAGCAAATGATCTCCCTAAGACTGGAATGTCAAAAAAGCAATGTAGAAAATTACCAACTTAAAAATGTGAACCTAAAGCCATGACCTGTGAATATCACAGAGGTTAAGCAAAAATGTCATGACCTATGGGTACCACATGAATGGAACAACAAAAATCATGTAAACTTCAGTTATGGTAACTAAGGGTAGTGCTAATGCCTTAAATTTTTTCACATCTGTCAGTTTAGCTGAAAGTCTGATCAGAAGTAGGGAATTGTTAAAAAGAACCCCACACGTCCAAAATGGATTCACTTATGTTAAGGATCTGTGCCAGCAAACCAAGACTTAATGCCTAACCTAACTATAGTTTTAGCCCCCTCCCGCCCCCCCGGTCTATAAATGTGATCATTAACCAGTCAACACAGGATTTCCTGGTCAGCACTGGGAAATTTACTGATAGACTCCTTCTGTTCCACCTAAGAGAACAACCTTGCCTAATACAAGACATCTTTGCTAATATTGTTTTTCCACTCCTTTTCTGTCATTAACCTTTCCTTTTCTGTGGTTTGACAGAGATTCTTTCTAATTGCTAGATAGATCATTGCCCAATTCATGAGTCAATTAATAAAAGCAATTAAATCTTGAAATTTATTCAGTTGAATTTTTGTTATTTAATAGGACTTATACCCAGGTAAGTGAATCCCCATGGCCTTGGTTTCATGAATGGTGTTCTAACATGTCAGGCACAGGTTGGTTCCCATCTCAATCAATTATCCATTACACTTGACTTTCACCTGCAGAAACTACTAAAATCTCTTCTAGACTTTAGAACCAGCTTTGACTATAGGCAGAATGTCAGGTATTGACTAGCTCCATACCAGGGGCTCAGCCCAAAGGGCTGATCTTGTCCTTGTTATTAGTCCAATCCTCATCCAGAGTGCAGGATCAACAACCATAACTCTTTCTGTTTGGTAAGTCCACCCTGGGCCCCAATTGTTACGAATACATTTCTATCCTAGTCTCTGCTCTAGTAAACCTATCCTAGAGCCCTCTTAGGTTTGAGGCCTATACTCCCCCAAATCAGAGGGGAGTAATTTGTATTTCAGGAAGACAGCTGGAATCCTGATTTATGTGGACAGGCTCCCATGAGGTCATCTTTACCTGTACTTTTGAGTCTTGTTCATGTGTTAGGGGATTCTCTGCCACTTTATCTGGACTGTCATTTGACCTGACTGTTTACCTGTCCCTACATTGCCATATCTACAAGGATGTTCGTCCTGGCCAGAAAGTTGGGATTCTCCATTTATAACAACAGCCAGGTCAATCTCCCTCAATTCCTGTTCCACCTAAGTGGGAGGGTCTAAGTAAAATATCTGATCTGGACCTCTATTTGCTCTGTTTCTAGCTTACCAGTTCTTATGATTACTATCCAAGAACTAACCAATTAAGACAACTGCAGTGTCTATCTGACTTTTTTAATGTTGGACAATTTTCTTTTAATTCCTTTCATCACACATGCCCCCAGTAGCTCTAACTTGCCCTGGCCTTGCTTTGCCATTCAAGACAATCAGTCCTTTTATGCAAAAGATTGCTGAAATAGAGAAGTATCTATAGACAATGGTGGTGACTTCAGGCATATTGGACCTCTGCCCTGTCACTCTTTCTCTACTCCACATCTTTAAAGCCACACAGTAAATTTCAGAGATGTAGATTTATTGCTCATCCCCATTGAAAAGTAGCCATGGGAAATGAAAATAAAGAACAATGGGCTCAGTGTTGTGTCAGAAACATTTTTAACACACTATAATGACACCTTTGATAACAGGCAAGCCTAGTTAGCATCTTCTCTTCAAATATTATAATTACCTAGCAAGAGGGAAAAGCCTTGCCAGAATAAATCACCTCCTGGAAAACAATTTCACACTAGAATAAATAGAGGAGAGCTAAAATAATAAATGCATTACATTGTTTCATTTTTAACCCACAACTTGATATATTAAAAAATAACAAATTAATTTCAGCATTGACTGACACATATCCTGTTTAGCAAAATCAGAAAAAGCGGAGAAAGAGGTCTAGGAATGGAAGAAATTCCACAACGATAAATATCTAATGTCAGACTTTCATTCAACCTAAATATCTAATGTCAGACTTTCATTCAACCTAAATATCTAATGTCAGACTTTCATTCAACCACAGGCTTTTGACAGACAGACACTGCCAACTTGGTTACATCTGAGTGAACAGTGGAAAAAGGAAAGATACAGAAGAACACTACAAGAAGAAGAAAAAAAAAACAGGTAGCTACAGTAGGTGGTTATAAAACAAAGAAGCAAAACATACAAATGTACAGATATTTTTCAACAAAGAATTTCTCTGTAAGATTGTTAGGTTCCTGTTTTAGCATCTGGTTTGACATCTTGAAAAGGTGTCTGGTTTTCAGTGAGAAATCAAAACAAAAGCCAGGATATCACTCTCATTTTGCAAGAGAAAGGTGGGTTATTTTACTCATGCTATGCTCAGTGGATGGGATTACTGAACAATGCTGATGTTAATGGATTCAGAGATATCTGTAGGGAAAATACTTCCATCCTAAGGAAATTGGATGTTAATGCCTTCAGACCCACATTGAGTAGGGGAAATACTAAGGTCTTTGACTTTTGAAATTCTGGGACCAAATCTGTATTTGCTAGACTTGCTCCTGGGCCCTCCTAGGAGCTGCGACAACAAAATAGGTATCCTGTGAAGTACCAAACCATATTCTGGACAATGGAGGTTTCATAATAAACCAGGATGGCTTTGCTCTCTGTTGAAGATAGCAGATAAGATGTTTACAGGAATAGATAGAACACCTGATCTTGGATTCCCCATTTTTGTTGTTGTTGTTTAATGCATTAAATTCTATCTTTTTGCATGAAAAAAGCAGATAAGGGCCACATTCCACTTATAAGTTGTGTAGCAAACCAACCTTAATACTTAGTAGCCTTAAACAACAACCATTTTACTGCTTATAGTTTTACGTTAGAAACATGGCACAGCAGAGATAGCATTACTCTGCTCTATGATGACTGGGGCAACAGGTGAAGTGGTTGAAAAAGCTGGCCTGGAGCAACTTAACTGGCACCATCTGATCC
>NW_027769148.1:0-295 GCF_054177405.1 Leptonychotes weddellii
TAAGCAAATGAAAGCATTTATCTTTTCTCTCTCCTTGAGCCCTCAAACTCAAAAGGTCTCAGTAAGTAGTCTTTCTTCCATGGCAATCGTAAGCATTTGCATAAGCTCAATAGGAATCTGTTCTTCTTGTAAGTGGACGTCGTGGAAACATTGGTTATTTTACCAAGGTTTTGCCTGGAATGTCCTATTTGAGAGCGGCATGCACAGACTCAGATCTGACCAAACAGCTTTAAGGAACTAAGGTTGACTTTAGGAAACCTGAAGCCTTAAAAAAGGCCTTTGGGAATGATGGCCT
>NW_027769149.1:0-295 GCF_054177405.1 Leptonychotes weddellii
AAGTTTTAAAGAAAACAAACAGACAACCACCTTGCATTCCCTTCCATATCTTTCTATCACCAAATTCCCAGACTTCCCCTTATTGTGCTTACCTTTTCTTCTTCCACCTGGTACAAACTCCCTGAAATTTGTAAACACAAAAATGCTCTTACCTCTCCCATATAACAAAAGCAATAATAAATGACAAAACAAAAATGAAATAAATCCTTCCCTTCAGTCTACATTCCTCTTTTGCCTCTGCACTATTTCTCAGTTTTTATTTAAAGCTGAATTTATAGAAATAGTTCTTTTTCTT
>NW_027769150.1:0-295 GCF_054177405.1 Leptonychotes weddellii
CCTCCCCCCTCCGTTCAGGTCCCACATGGTCATCTTTAGGCCTCTTCGCCCCCTAGTGGCCGCCGCGCGTGTCTGCACGCGCCCCGCGCCGGGGAGCAAGCCCCCTGTCCCCCAGGCCAGAGGCGTGTCCCGTCAGTGGACAAGCCAAGGGCTGCGCTCAGAGGGGACCCTAAGGACTGAAAGGCGTGGGTGTTGCCGTCAAGAACGTTGTAATAGAATTAGAAGATCCCGTAGGTCGGTTTGAATGCTTTGGGCCGCAAACTCAGGATTTAATGTGGGGGCTCCCTGTTTGCTC
>NW_027769151.1:0-295 GCF_054177405.1 Leptonychotes weddellii
CCACCACTCCAGAATCGGCTCCCACCTCCCCAGGCCCTTCCCCGTCCTGGCCCCGGTCGGACCCCACCGCCCCCATCTGTGGCCTTGCCTGACTCGTCTGCTACAGCAGCAGCAGCCCCCAGCCCAGGGCCTGCCTGGAGGAGGTGTCTCAAACTCTGCCACTAACATTTAGTAAGCGTTTACTCTCTGGGTGCCGACCGTCGTGCTCTATTAGCACACCACCTGCTTTCTCTCCCTTGTCCCCACACCCCTTTCAGGTGGGCACTTTCTCTCCCCGTTGCACAGCTCAGGAGAC
>NW_027769152.1:0-295 GCF_054177405.1 Leptonychotes weddellii
TCACTTAGCATTATACCCTCACATTGTCTGAAATGGCAAAAATCTCATTTTTCATGGCTAAGTAATATTCCAGTGTGTGTGTGTGTGTGTGTGTGTGTGTGTGTGTGTGTGTATCACGTCTTCTTTATGCATTCATCGATTGATGGACACTTGGGTTACTTCCCTATCTTGACTATTGTAAATAATGCTGCAATAAATATAGGGGTGCATGTATCTTTTCAAATTAATGTTTTTGTTTTGTTTTCTAAATACCCAATAGTGGAATTACTGGAGCATATGCTATTTCTAATTTTTT
>NW_027769153.1:0-295 GCF_054177405.1 Leptonychotes weddellii
TCTGCCCGCTGAGACTGGTCCCTCTATGGGCAGCTTGTCCCTCCACACCCTCTGCCCTTAGAGGGGCGAAGGTCCACTCACACTTCTGGTCTCAGCCCCAGGTCACTTTCTCAGGAGTGCTCCATGGGACCCCCCATCAGCTAAGACCCCTTCACATCCTCCAGACCCACCAGACACTTTCCCTTCCTGGCCCTTCTCTCGATTCTAATTGACTCCTCAGTGCCATGATTTCCTGACTGCCCGTGGCCCTGTTCCAAGGGAAACCCCATGAGTCCAGGGCCCACATCTGTCCTGT
>NW_027769154.1:0-295 GCF_054177405.1 Leptonychotes weddellii
GGCAAGGCCTAAGCACTGGGTGTGTCTCCCGACCACCACCACCCCCAAAATATGCTGGTGCTCTTTCCAGTGCCTGGCAAAAGCCTAGAGTTCAACGTAATTTTGTTGAATTCAATTACTTCTTTGCCATAGATCAATATCCAGGCAATCCAGGACTCCAGACTGGGGCCCATTCCCTCGTGCAGTCCCAGGACTTAAGTAAAGGCAGAGCAGGACCTTCAGTCATACTCACATCCCCTCCTACTAATCAGAGGGGATCAGGAGAGATGGAGGACCCAAGGAACCTCTGACATCT
>NW_027769155.1:0-295 GCF_054177405.1 Leptonychotes weddellii
CCAAAAAATACTTGGAATAGGGTCCCTCTTTCGGGGACTGTGATGAGGGCAAATGGCTAGTAAAATTTGCCTCATTATTTCAAATATGGTTTGAGCTGTGACCATAAGCTGGTATGGCTTGGGAAAACTTGACTTACACTCAAATATACTTCTAAACAAGGTAACAGACTCTCAATTTTAGTGTTACTAAGTTTCATCTCCCTCACATGTTCTCATCTTGAGTACTCCCAAACTGGAGTCAAACTATGGTCAAATCAAATCACACTTGGCTAATGAATATTTGTGTTATGTTTAC
>NW_027769156.1:0-295 GCF_054177405.1 Leptonychotes weddellii
AGCACTGCTGGTCAGGTGACTCGCAGGATCTTGAGTTTTCCCCGCAATCCTGGCATTACCATCCCACTTTGCAAAAGAGGAAGCTGTGGTTTAGAAAGGTTAAATAATTTGCCAAAACCACACATAGCCGGTATCTGGGAGCCATTCAAACTCAGTCCTCTGATGCCACAGACGCCTTTCTCACTACCGCTTTCGCTCCCATCGGAAGCCACATGTTTGGTGCTCCTTTAACCCACTCTTTGTGGGAAAAGATCCATTAAGTATTACATTTTTTTTAAAAAAAGTAGTTTCCACG
>NW_027769157.1:0-295 GCF_054177405.1 Leptonychotes weddellii
GTGCATCTTCGTGGTTACTGCAGAGGTGTATACAAAATATTAGTTCAATGAAGGAAGGAAGGAAAGAAGGAAGGAAGGAATTACGACCTCATGTTGTGTTTGTATACCTGCCTCCTTCCTTCCTAAGGTTTTCAGCCTTACTTTTGTCTTTGTTAGCTACATTTTTATTGAGCATCTATTTTGTGCAAAGTAATTTACCCGTAATGCCTCATTTGCTCATAGAAACTCTAGGTACCATTATTATCCATCTCCATTTCATAGATGAGAAAAATGAGGCTCCAAATAGGTTATATAA
>NW_027769158.1:0-3867 GCF_054177405.1 Leptonychotes weddellii
CCCCTGCCTGCAGGGCTCACAGCAGCCCTGCCCTAGAGCCCTACGCTTTAGCTCCCACACTGAGGCCAGGACCTTGCTTGTACTCAGTCAAGCCCCCGTGCAAATCACTGTTCTAAGTACTTTACATGGAATCACTAAATATTCCCAACGACCTGAACCACAGGTTAGAAAACTGAGCACAGAGGTTAAGTAACCTGCTCAGGTAGGAAGACACACAAGCTGATGTGAACCCAGAATCTACGGTCTCGGCCTCCGAGCCACTGCTTACCTCCACGAGCATCAGCATCAACAAGTTTTAGAGAGGTACAGATATGGGAAAATAAAGGCTACAGAAACATATATATATACACACAGACACACAATCTTTTTAATTTTTTTTAATTTATTTAAAAATTTTTAAATTTATTTAATTTTTAAAATTTAAGTAATCCCTACCCCCAGCGTGGGGCTCAAACTCATGACCCCAAGATCAAAAGTCGCACGCTCCTCCGACTGGGCCAGCCAGGCAACCCCATCCCAGATTTTTAAAAAACAAAGAATCCGTTGTGAAAGCACAGACCCTCAGAAACTGGAGAAAAAAATTCACGAGCCCCTCACAACAGTTGTATTTTTGGTTATGTGTTCACCAAAATAAGGTGATTTATTAAGTGATTTTCTATTTCACTCATCACAACAGTTTTCAATAGCCGGGCATGTGGCTCAGTCACCACAGCCTCCAGGCAGGGGTATGCTGGTAAACAGGCTCAGGTCACAAAAAGGAGAAACAGAAAAGGGAGTGTCTGCAGGTCCCTCCATCACTGGACACTGGAAATGTGTGAAGTTCGTGTGGGTTTGCAAATCCCACGCAACAAGGCCAGCAGCTGCCCAAGAGCGAGGGGCCGTGCTTAGAAAGCTTCACTCACGGGCGCCTGGGTGGCTCAGTCGTTAAGCGTCTGCCTGTGGCTCAGGTCATGATCCCGGGGTCCCGGGATCGAGGCCCGCATCGGGCTCCCTGCTCCACGGGAAGCCTACTTCTCCCTCTCCCACTCCCCCGGCTTGTGTTCCCTCTCTCGCTGTCTCTCTCTCTGTCAAATAAATAAATTTAAAAAATTAAAAAAAAAAAAAAAAGAAAGCTTCACTCACTTGCTAAGTCAGCTGGTACATTTTTAACAGACCAGAAAACCAGGACTTTCAAGTAGGCAGAGCAGGGTTTAACTCGGCTCTTTGGAAGTTACCTGATGTGCTGAGCTTCTGCTTCCTTGCATGTGAAATGGCCCTACTACCCCCTTTCCTGCTGAAGACCAGACGACACAATGCACGTGTGCTTGCTTTGCAAACATTATATACAGGCGGGGCTCATAACTACCTGCTCCCTTTCCCCCAGAGAGGGAAAGACTCTCCCCAGGTTGGTAACCAGCTCTTCCCAGGCCAAAGCTGCCCCGGCCCGGCCTCACTGCCCCTCCCAAGCCACAGACCTTCCCCTTACTGCTCTTCCCCCTCACACACCTCCTCTTCTTTCTACACCCTCCAGGAAGGCCTGCGGAACAAGCCTTCATCCCACTGTGTTGCAGAGACGCCCTGAGGCTCCCTGAGGTCTCAACTGTGCCAGGTGCTGAGCACGGAGTAACAAAGGCGGATCCTGGACTCCGAGAAGCTTAGCCTCGCCGCAGAGACAGAAACAAAGCACAAGGCGTGTGCAGGGCTGGGTCAGAAGGGCTAGGGAAGCAGAACAGGCTGGAGGATGATTCTGGGAGGCTTGCTGGAAGAGATTAAATCTCGGTGAAGAATAAACAGTAACCCGCCAGCTGACAGGGAGATGAACTGGTGGCCATGTGAGGGGCAAAAGCCGGAAAGAGAAGGAACCCAGGGCTGAGGAAGAGGGGCCCACGAGTAGCCTGATGCCACTGGGGAGCAAAGTACAAGGTGGGACACGGCTGGAGGAACTGTCCCTCTTCCCTTTTTACCACTTAACCTTCTGTCCCCACTCTGGGCAGGCCACCACACACCCTAGTGGTCCTACCCTAAGCCCCTAAGCTGGTATCCCCAGACTGGTGTCTACTGATCAACTGAGGGAATCCCAGAGCACTGAGGGAAGTCACTGACTTCCTGACCCCAGTAGCCCTGACCCCAGACATTTACAGTCTAGCTGGGGAGCAAAGAAATTCACCCCTCCATGCCTGACAGCACAACCACAGAATTTACCACACTTTAAGACAACAGTTACATAGCGTCCACTCAAAGCGCTCTGAAGGCAGGGATAGAGACGTGTGTGTCTTTGTCCCTCCCCCAACAGCCAGCCCCGGACCTGGCATCAGGCAGGTCCTCTCCAGAAGTGTGTGAAGGGAGCTGAAGCCGGGCCTGCTACCTGCCAGACGGTGGGGAAGACAGAGCTGGAGGTGACAGGGAAATGTGGCAAGGAGACCGTCAGACTCTCACCAGGGTGTGCTAAGGATGGGAGCAGTGAACGAAGGACAGACTCACCTGTCCGAGTACTGGACAGACAGAAACGCTGGGTTAGTGAAGGGTGGCAGTGGAGGGACATGCTGAAGGGTTTCAGGAAGGTCTGCCAGGAGCACAGAAAGGGAAGGGCATCCAGAGAAAATGCAGACCCGAAGTCCAGGAGGCAAAGCACCTGCACTGTGAGAGGGCAAGGAGGCTGGTGGAACATCTGAAAAGGAGGTCGTGGGGGAGAAGAGAGAGTGGAGGGAACAGTGAGAGACCACTGTTTCTGGAGGGGGGTGAAAGTTTGGGTGTAATCCAGGGATTGATGGGGAACAGGATCCCCACTGCCTTATAGGAAGAGCTCTGGAGAAGAATCTGAACAGCAGTGGCAGAGATGAAGAGGTGTGGGGAGGAGTGCTACTTGGGTGACGCCAGGGCGAGGCACAGTGACCCATCCTGACTCATCTTCCCCCTGGCTTGCTCATCCACTCCCCAAGAAGCCTTCTCCCTTTTAAAAGTGCATGTAACTATAATCGACATCCTCATGTCGACAGGTCACATATTAGAGCTGACCAATACAGAACCTCAATTTGCCCCAGCCCAGCAATGGAGAGAACAGGGCCCCTTCCCTTCTTTGAGAGGGCTCCGGGCTCTGCAGGTCAGGAGCTGAGCCGGAGAGCAGGGTTGGTGGCCTCCCTGACCCCGCTGGCAAGGTTTCAAAGAAGCCAGAAATTCAGTTCCCTGAGAAAAAGTGGCCTTGTGTTTCGAGGGATGAAAACAAGTCCTCTTCTACAGGCCCTGACCCTGCTGACACGTCAGAACCAACAATTAATGATCTAGGACATGCCCCGCCCATCCTGCGCCCCAAGTGGGAGCTCAGCGAGGTCGGAGAGAAGTTTGCCTCAAAAAACACAACAGTTCGGGTAAGGACACACTCAAATCTCCCTCCAGCCAGGAACTTGGGGATCAGCAGCCACCGGGCCTTCGGCGCGGGGCTTGTGGCCTAAGGCAAGGACCCCAGCAGCAGAGTCCTCAGAGCAAAGGCCCCAAGTGCACCACGAAGTCACAGTCGCCCGCGGTGGCAGGGCTACCGACCTGCTGGCCGATCGGGAAGGCGGCACGCGGTTGTAGGCCCGCTCCTTGGTGCCCTGGCACTAAAAGCTAGATGGCCTGGACCAAGTCTCCCTCCCCTGACCACAAAACGAGGGTTTACTAAAACCGAGGGTGGAACTAGGTTTGGGGCTTCCGCCAAAGCAGTCAGAACGTCTGTTTAAAACGCCGATCCTCAGGCCTACCCCCCCCCCCCCACCGCCCACGCCGTCCTAACTGCCATTTTGGGGAACGGGATCTGAGAAGCCGTATTTTGCAGAGCGCGCGACCCCATCCCCGAGCCGTGGTACTAATTAGCGCCCGAATTTGAGAAAACCGGGCTCGCTGAGATCCCCC
>NW_027769159.1:0-295 GCF_054177405.1 Leptonychotes weddellii
ACAGGGACAAGAAGGGGACAGAACAAGCCCACTGCAGAGAGGTGAGCAAAAATGGAAAGACCTAGGGCAGTGGGTGCTTGGGGTCAAGACTGGGGCAACTCCAGAGAGGGGAAAGGGTCACATCTTAAAGATCTGGAGCCAGTACAGAGGAGGAAAAGAGGGAAAAGATTGAGTTAGGACTCAGGCAGGACCTGGGGGGCATAAAAACAGAAATTGAGTATTTAAAATTAGTAAACAATGCTGGGTCAGGATCAGAGTTTGTGTAATCAATGCTGAATCCCAGTAAACTCACAAG
>NW_027769160.1:0-295 GCF_054177405.1 Leptonychotes weddellii
GATCCCAGGGTCCTGGGGTCCAGCCCCGCATCGGGCTCCCTGCTCAGCGGGAAGCCTGCTTCTCCCTCTCCCACTCCCCCTGCTTGTGTTCCCTCTCTGGCTGTCTTTCTCTCTGTCAAATAAATAAAACCTTTAAAAAAAAAGAAAAAGAAATAGAATAAAGAAGGGAGTTGCTGGGAGCTGGCCTTGGTCTCTCACCACCTGCGCCAGGGACTCCTGCCAAGTCGCCCAAGCTCAGGATCGGCTCCTGTCCTCGCAGGAAGCAGATGCCAGGTCTGAAGCAGCAGCAGAGCTT
>NW_027769161.1:0-295 GCF_054177405.1 Leptonychotes weddellii
GAAGTCACACAAGCATGGAGGGTCAGCAGCGCACAGGGCAACAGGGACCAGGCGGGAGTGCGAGCGCCAAGGACCTGGGATGAGCATCTTCTAAGGAGAGTGAGGTCCACGGTGGCATGGGCTGCAGGGCAGGCAGCTGAGCAAGGCCTGGCCAGAATTCACTGGATTTAGCAGCCATTTCGGGGCATGGCAGATGCCCGGTGACTGGGGGCTGGAGGGATGGAAGCCATGGGTGCAGGTGATTTTCCACCAAGTTTGGCTGTGAAGAACAGGGGAGGGTTCTAGGAAGGACAAC
>NW_027769162.1:0-295 GCF_054177405.1 Leptonychotes weddellii
AAATGAAAATAGCATACCTAAATTAAGATGTAGTATTTGGAATTTCATATTAGAACATGTTTTCCAGGGGCGCCTGTGTGGCTCAGTTGGTTAAGCATTTGCCTTCAGTTCAGGTCATGATCCTGGGGGGCCTGGGATTGAGCCCCGCATCAAGCTCCCTGCTCAGCGGGGAATCTGCTTCTCCCTCTGCCCCTCACCCACTCTTGTGCTCTCTCTCTCACTCTCTCTAATACATAAATACAATCTTAAAAAAAATGTGTTTTCCATATCTTTGGATCTTTGTTTCTTCTTTTTA
>NW_027769163.1:0-295 GCF_054177405.1 Leptonychotes weddellii
TGCGCCAGATTCCTTGCCTCTGTGTTTCCTGGCTGATTCTCTCCCTGGAAGAAAGGCTCCCTAACAGCTCCACCAAGGTCTGTTTGGGTCACATCAGGAAGCGCACAAGAACCGAGCCTCTGGCAACTGAGTAGGCGTTCAATAAAGAATGTGGCGTGACTGCAGTCATCTGAGGGAAGATGAGAGCTCGTGAGGCAAGGCGGGTGGGGGAAAGAGCATCTTGGGCAGAGGGGGCAGCCGAGCCGCCCCAAGGCCGGCGGGCACAGGGCACGTTGGAAGGAACGACCGGATCGTG
>NW_027769164.1:0-295 GCF_054177405.1 Leptonychotes weddellii
CCAAGACAGGAATGTTTAAATAAATTGTGATGCATCCATAGTACAGAATACTCCATAGCCACCAAAGTGAGTGAAAGGTCTATATGCATTGTCGTAGAAAATTGAAAAGGAGGGAAAAAATCCAGAATATAACTTACTTTGAATGACCTCATTTATGAAAAATATATGTGAACATTTTTGTCTATAAAGTATATCTGTGTTTGTATAGGTGTAATATAATCTGTTAGAAATGAATAGCAATCTATCTGGAATAGAATTACCTCTGGTGAGAAGAAGGAGCTAGAAAAGGAAACTT
>NW_027769165.1:0-295 GCF_054177405.1 Leptonychotes weddellii
AAGAAAGAAAGAAAGAAAGAAAGAAAGAAAGAAAGAAAGAAAGAAAATCTTTTAAAAAGATGTTGACAGAAAAATCATTCGACCAGTATGTCTGGTGTTAAAATTTAAGAATGTGCCCTGAGATTTTGCTACAATTAGAGTCTATCCAACTGTCTGGAAACAAACAAATAAATAAATAGGAATTTGTTAACTTCTAGAACACCCATAAAATGAAATACTCTGCAACTGTTAAAGATTATCTCAGAGAAATATATTTATTATAAAAGAAAAATTCAAGATGAAAGTAGAAAATGTC
>NW_027769166.1:0-295 GCF_054177405.1 Leptonychotes weddellii
GGGCTGTTTCAATTGTAGGAGCCCCCCCCCTCCCATTTTACTTTCCACGGTTTCAGTTATGCATGGTCAGTTGCTCTCCGGAAACAGATGATCCTCCTGATGTATATGGTCAGAAGGTCAGGAGTAGCTCCATGCTACTGATTTAATCATTTCCCATCATCACAGGAAGGGTGAGTACAGTATTGTTGTACTGGATTTTCAGAGAGGAGAGACCACATTCTCATAACTTATTATGGTATATGGTTATAATTGTTCTATTTCATTATTGTTAATCTCTTACTGTGCCTAAGTCATA
>NW_027769167.1:0-295 GCF_054177405.1 Leptonychotes weddellii
ATTCCTGAGAGGAGACGAAATCCAGGTCTCCTACTCCTCCGCCATCTTTCTCCGCCCTCGCAATTCAATTTTTTTTAAAGATTCTATTTATTTATTAGAGAGAGAGTGTAGGGGAAGAGCAGAGGGCAAAGAACAAGCAGACTCCACACGAGCACAGAGCCTGACATGGGTCTTGATCTCAGGACCCTGAGATTATGACCCGAGCCAAAACCAAGAGTCAGATTCATAATGGACTGAACCACCTAGGCACCCTCAAAAATTTAATTTAGAAGCTCTCAGAAACAAATCTCTAGGC
>NW_027769168.1:0-295 GCF_054177405.1 Leptonychotes weddellii
CCCCCGAGGAGGGAGCCCGATGTGGGACTCGATCCCAGGACCCTGGGATCATGACCTGAGCCGAAGGCAGACGCTTAACGACTGAGCCACCCAGGCGCCCAATAGTAACCATTTCTTAAGCTAAAGTCTAATCTGTTATGAATTCATCCAAAGAAAGAGTAATTTTCATAGTAATAGAATAAAAATGATTTCGATGGCATTTATGAAGCTGTGTTTGACCAAAGTTAAACTCTGGGTGTAGCAGGGAGTGTGTAAATAGCTGAAGACTCATTTAGCAACCTGTGAGTTGATTAGC
>NW_027769169.1:0-3867 GCF_054177405.1 Leptonychotes weddellii
AATATATTATTTAGACTTTAGCATGCAGGCATATACATATTTATTATTTATATAATATACTCAAAAGCATATCTCTTAATGAGATAGTTCAAAGGAAAAAATAAGATGCTTATAATGGACATTATTTTTTTCTCACTAGTCCTTGGTTAGAGTTTATTTCCAGATTAACTTTGGAGAACTAATAATAAGTATTCTCTGTGATTCTGGTAAAGCAATCTATCATGAAAAATTCTCTCTACTCCAACTCACAAATTGGATGGGTATTTAATCCAGACTACTTTATGAGAACTTCCATCTCTGTGGTCCCAGGGATCATAGTGAGAATGAGTATGTGACCTCAACTGAGGTCATGAATGAATGAGAGTCATTCTTGATCCCAAGACATAAATGGTCATCTTTACTGGAGTTAGTAAATACATTTGAGGCTGACGTTTTTCACATCCATCTTTTCTGGATTCAAAAGAGGAAACTGACCGCATATTTTAAGCAATGCCAAGAGAAGAAAGGAAAGTTAAAAAGCCCTATATCACTTGAGCTCCTAGATCTAGCAAATGACTTGGTCAGCTGGCGTCATTCTACTATCTGAGAACTGGAACAATGCATATGTGTTCAGTTATCTGAGTGGCAGAAATCGAAGCTGCACATAGGCCAAAGAGCACGGAATCCTTCTTTTCAAGGCCAGCTTAGCTACCCTTGTCTCTGAATAGCAAATCCACCAACAGTAGTGATCAATCTTGAATCTCCAGTATGGTACTATTTCCTGAGGAAACCAACTAGCCTCTTGATGACAAATCAATTACAGTGTGCCCTCTCCATTCTGGAAAGAGAAGAAACTCCATCTCACTCCTGATATGGACTTGCCTTTCCTGACTGAAAAGTCTCAGCCAATACCATTATACAGGGGCTCATGCAATACCTGATCCAGGAGTATGGAATACCACACAAATTGGCACTTGACTAGGGCATGCCTGGTTGGCTCAGTTGGTTGAGCATCTTCCTTCAGCTCAAGTCATGATCCGAGAGTCCTGGGATCAAGTCCTGTGTCGGGCTCCCTGCTCAGCAGGGAGTTTGCTTCTCCCATTCCCTCTCCCTCTGCCCCTGCCCACCCCCCCCCACTCATGCTGTCTCTCTCTCAAATAAATAAATAAAATCTTTTTAAAAATATTAGCATTTGACCAGGAAACTGACTTCATAGCAAAAGAGGTATAGGAGTGAGTCCATAATCATGTGATTCACTGGTCATACTACATATTGCACCACTTAGAAGCAACCAGTCTCCTAGAGTGTTCAAATGATCTTCTTTTCTTTTTTTTTTTCTTTAGTATAGCTCAGAGGGAATGCTTTCTGAGTATCAGATTCTATCCTGCAGGATGTGGTATATACACTGAACATGAAACCTCTACATGGTGCTATGTCCACAATAGGAAGAACACAAGAGTTCAGACAGAAAGGGATAGAAGAGTAGCTTCACTTACCATGATTTCCAATGAGTCACTGAGGGAAGTACTTTTTGTTCCTACAACTCTGGGGTCTGCAGAATTCAAAGTTCTGATCCCAAAGGGAATATACTTTTGTCAGGAAACACAGCAAAGTTTCCTTAAACTAGAAATCCATGGTTATTGCCTGAGCAATTTAGACTCCTTTGGTCACTGAACCAGCATGCAAAAAGAGTAGTCACCAGCTTTGCATGGGTAATTGACCCAGATAAACAAGAATAGTTAGGGCTGCTATTACATAATTGGATCAGAGAAGATTTTATGTATAACACAGGTCATCCACTTGGGTACATTTTAGTAATCCCTTATCCAACTGGGACTATGAAGAGTAGGTATACCAATGTGGCCTGAGAAAAGTATGGTTAACAGGGTCTCAGACACTTCCAGAAAGAGGATTTGGGCCACAGTACCAGGCAATCCATTGAGATGCAGAGGTCTAAATGGTAAGAGAAATTAAGACTGTAAAGTGGAGGAGGAGAATAGTAAGTACCAATTGTGGTCCAGAAATCAACTGCAATGAGGGTGCTGTAGTTCAGCCCACTAATTTCTGTCTCTTCAGGAAGAAAGACCCAGAAAAGTTTGGAGGAGCAGGTCCCTGAATATTTATAGACAAGTTGATTCATGTGGCACAAAAGATGTTCTGTGACATTCAAGGTCATCTACTATTTTTATATCCTTTCAAGAAGAAAATTCTGTGCTATTACAAGAATATAGTTAGTGGACTATCTCCAGCTGGAAGTGCACTGAGAATTCACCTCATGTTCAAGCCAATGCCATGGTCATACCAGACAGCCCGAAATCAGTGACTGATTTCTGTCCTATGCCTGACTTTTCTGACAATCTTTGCTCTGTTGAATGGCTCCATGTTGAATTGACCAAGACATTGTCAGACTGACATCATTACGAAGGCTCGCTCTGCCCATTTCTGATTTCTCTTCCCTGTCTTTCACTGATTGCAAATCCACATCATACCCTGAAGACTTTTTTTGCTCAATCTGACTTTCTTTCACTTCTATCTTTCATGCGAATCACTCACCAAAACCCTTTTACATTCCTAGCATTGTCTCAATGTCTACCTTCTGGTGACCCAAATGACATAGAAAATGACTCTTAAGGGAAAAAAGAAATTACTGATTCAAAAAAAGATAGAGGAGAATTGTTGCAGAAGAGTCCATGAATAAAAAGGAAGCAATAGGGCTTAGTGTACATTTAGACAGAATAAGCAGCAAGATATCAGGTGGATAAGTGTAACAGCAGGGATAACTGTTGAGGGATAATTGTAACAGCAAATAAATTATGATAGAGAAACCAGGTGAAATGATATGAATTCATTAAATTTTAAAATGAAATTTATAATATAAAACTGAAATACAAAAATAAAAATATGTATATATTTTGTTTAAAGCTATGTTCAATGTGCATGTATATGAACAAAGGCTGTCAAGACAGACAGAAACATGCCTATTTTATTTGTCTGGAAGCTAATTACATGAACTAATTTTCCCTAGAATCTGCGTCATATCTTACTCTTCCCTAAGTACCCTCCAGAGAACTCTTTATAAGCTATTTTAAGAATGAATAGTTGTAAGAATAGTAACAAGAGTCTAAGGAGTTCAGTAAAATTGAAACAAATTTAATTTTTCCATAGTGTGACTGACATGTAAAGCAGTTCATTTCATAGCAGGAAATGAGATCTATATCAGCAGTGTGTGTTTATTTCAACTTATAGAATGAGTTGCTTTAATTAATACAATTTCTAAATATGAAATTTCTTCTGAGTCGGTAAAATAAATGTAGAAGTTTACAGTGTCCTTGGTGCTAATTTCTAACTTTTTCTTTTTTTATGACAGAGAATTTCCCTTTATGACTATCTAGATTAATTTATGATGAAGTCAGCTTATAAATACTGTTCATCTATTTCCATTAACCCAAAGCTGTTTTGTTGTTTTGACCTTCCCCAGCTTAGTGCTTAACTTTTCACAATACACTTAATTTCATTTGGTAACTAATGCAGCACATACAAATTACGTCAATTCGTGCACTATTTTTTAAATTCATGCACTTAAAGGGCTTCTAATAATGAGTGAAATCAATGTTAGTTAAAATGCATACACAAAACACACATACAAATGCATATACAGTTTCTCTTTTTTCTTTTCAAATCCCTTATATTATCAAATGGAAGCTATGATTCTCAATCCAGAAATAATCTTTGACTTTTCCCCTAAGTCCATATTCAATAGACTAGGAAATCTTGTGGAATTCGTGACTTTCTCGTGCACTGAATGTTTCCCCTCCTGAATTTTTTCACAATCAGTCCCTTTGATCAGACTCACTTCAGTCATCATTAGGAAAGCAAGAATAATATCCC
>NW_027769170.1:0-295 GCF_054177405.1 Leptonychotes weddellii
CACAGAATAAAGTCAAAATGCAAAAATTAATTGCATTGTATATACTGGTCCCAAACAATGAAAAATGGTATTTAAAACACAACATCGGGGGAGGAGCAAGATGGCAGAGGAGTAGGAGACCTGGATTTCGTCTGGTCCCAGGAATTCAGCTGGATAGGGATCAAACCATTCTGAACACCTACAAACTCAACAGGAGATGTTAGAAAAGAATAGCAACAACTCTCTGAACAGAAAATTGACCACTTTCTGGAAGGTAGGATGTGCGGAGAAGTGAATCCGAGGCGATATTCGGGAG
>NW_027769171.1:0-295 GCF_054177405.1 Leptonychotes weddellii
TCGGTCATGGAGGCTAATCACTCTCCTCCGAGGTTTGGCTTCTGCCCCTGCCCCCATTCTCCACGACAGTCCTAGTGGTGGCACTCGCAGCCTTCTTTTTTTTTTTTTTTGTTTTCTACTTCTTTTATTTCCATTTATATTCCTAAGAAATATTTACACAACATCCTATAGATTTTGATACTTTCTTACTAGATTTCTTGAGATATTTTGCTAAACTGTTTAAGTTTTCTCATTTTTTTTCTTGTGATTTGGATATTTCTTAGACTTTTTTTACTCTACTAGTAATTATATATTT
>NW_027769172.1:0-295 GCF_054177405.1 Leptonychotes weddellii
GGCGCGCTCTCGCTCTCAAATAAATAAATAAATAAATCTTAAAAAAAAAAGTCAATGTCATGAAAAAAAATTGTTCTTGACTTAATAAGACCAAAGGGAAAAAACAGCCAAAGGCAAATACCTTGACTGGATCCTGTTTTGTTTTAAAGTCTGACCAAAGAAGGCTGGGTACTGGATCACATTAGGAAACCGTTAATTTTTTTTTTTTAATTTTTTTTTAAGGATTTTATTTATTTATTTGAGAGAGAGAGAATGAGAGACAGAGAGCACGAGAGGGAAGAGGGTCAGAGGGAGA
>NW_027769173.1:0-295 GCF_054177405.1 Leptonychotes weddellii
GGTTATTGAAATAAGAATTATTGGCAAAGAAACAATGTATATGGGCAAGACAGCCTGCAGAGGAAGAAAGCAGTATTGAAGAACACATACAGATACGGAACATGCAGATGTATGCAGAAATATCATTTATCATGTATGTAGAAATATCATTTGTCTCAAAAAGCAAAGTGGAATAAGATGTACATTATTTAAAAAAAAAAGATTAATCAAGAGAGGTGGATGCAGTTGAGAATGAGAAGTAGGATAATGGTAACAAGAGATTGTACTGTTCATCACCAAGGTGATAAATTTGATG
>NW_027769174.1:0-295 GCF_054177405.1 Leptonychotes weddellii
AGCACATATAAAAGACTTACAGTGAGATCACCCAAAAGCCATGGGTACTGGCAGGATAATACCCTCAAATGGCAACAAGACTGACAGCTAGGTTGCAGAATTTTGGATGGCTCTTCTTTTCTTCTATACGCTTTCCTTTATCTCCCAAATTCCTTACAATGATAAATGCAGTTGACCCTTGAACAACACGGGTTTGAACTGCATGGGTCCACATACAAGGTGGATTTCCCCCCATAAATGCAGTACAGTACTGTAAATGCATTTTTCTCTGATGATCTTCTTCTTTTTTTTTTTT
>NW_027769175.1:0-295 GCF_054177405.1 Leptonychotes weddellii
TCAGATGCCCGTCTGGCCGTGTCCTGAAGGAGCTTAGGTGAGGCTTAGCCGTGGCAGTCTTAGCGTTGTGACTTACGATCGGAAACTATTCCGATGCCGCCACAGACCGTACGCATTCACCATGGAATCGCAGACGGGCCCACTCAGACTCCGTAGGCTTCTGGGGACCTTAAGGGTGCCCGCCCGTGGAGTCACAGAATCAGTCTGCTTGAGCAAGCCAGGTCAGACTGCACATTCACTCACACATTCACACTCCAGAAGTTATTACATTCCCTCCCTGGGAATCCCTACCTGG
>NW_027769176.1:0-295 GCF_054177405.1 Leptonychotes weddellii
TGCGCCAGATTCCTTGCCTCTGTGTTTCCTGGCTGATTCTCTCCCTGGAAGAAAGGCTCCCTAACAGCTCCACCAAGGTCTGTTTGGGTCACATCAGGAAGCGCACAAGAACCGAGCCTCTGGCAACTGAGTAGGCGTTCAATAAAGAATGTGGCGTGACTGCAGTCATCTGAGGGAAGATGAGAGCTCGTGAGGCAAGAGGCGTGGGGGTAAAAGCAACTTGGGCAGAGGGAGCAGCCGAGCCGCCCCAAGGCCGGCGGGCACAGGGCACGTTGGAAGGAACGACCGGATCGTG
>NW_027769177.1:0-295 GCF_054177405.1 Leptonychotes weddellii
TTTTTACTCTGTTGATAGTGTCTTTGGATGCACAAAATTTTTTCATCTTTATGAAATCCAATTTGTCTATTTTTCTCTTGTTACCTGTGCTTTTGGGGTCATATCCAAGAAATCATTGCCAAATTCAATGT
Source organism: Leptonychotes weddellii (assembly GCF_054177405.1). Taxonomy (NCBI): domain Eukaryota; kingdom Metazoa; phylum Chordata; class Mammalia; order Carnivora; family Phocidae; genus Leptonychotes; species Leptonychotes weddellii. The sequence goes on from NW_027769177.1 coordinate 132, forward strand.
CTTAAAGTTTTGTCATATGTTTTCTTCTAAAAGTTTTATTACTTTAGGTCTTACATTTAGGTCCTTGATCCATTTTGATTTAATTTTTGTATATGGTGTTAGGTAAGGGCCCAACTTCATCCTTTTGCATTGTGGATATCCAGTTTTCACAGAATCATTTGTTG
>NW_027769178.1:0-295 GCF_054177405.1 Leptonychotes weddellii
CAAACTCATCAAATTGCATAAATTAAATATGTGCAGTTTTGTGTAAAAGTAAATGGATTGTTAGAGTGTGTGCTCTCATTACAATTAGGAATTAATAACTGTATATTTGGAAAGGCCTCAAATATTTTGAAATTAAACAGAATGGTGCTTAACAGACCATGAGTCAAATAAATAATTATAAAAATAAATTCAAATTATAAAATTAAAATACTTCAAGATTTTTCAGTTTAGCAGTGCTTAGAGGGGCAGGTGTTGCTTACAACCCTTTATTATAAAAAGAAGAAACACATGATCA
>NW_027769179.1:0-295 GCF_054177405.1 Leptonychotes weddellii
ATTCCTGAGAGGAGACGAAATCCAGGTCTCCTACTCCTCCGCCATCTTTCTCCGCCCTCGCAATTCAATTTTTTTTAAAGATTCTATTTATTTATGAGAGAGAGAGTGTAGGGGAAGAGCAGAGGGCAAAGAACAAGCAGACTCCACACGAGCACAGAGCCTGACATGGGTCTTGATCTCAGGACCCTGAGATTATGACCCGAGCCAAAACCAAGAGTCAGATTCATAATGGACTGAACCACCTAGGCACCCTCAAAAATTTAATTTAGAAGCTCTCAGAAACAAATCTCTAGGC
>NW_027769180.1:0-3866 GCF_054177405.1 Leptonychotes weddellii
TATGGTGATTAACATAACATAATAAAAAGAAAAACACTGAATTTTAAATGGTGTTAAGTGCTATGAAGAAAAACAGGAAAGTGGGATAGGGCATGTCAGTGCTGGTGGTACAGTTTTAACTAGGCTAGTCCAAGAAGGCTTGTTGGGAAGGTAACTTTGGGTAGGCCTGAAGGATGAGTGACAGGGCCCTGGGGATATCTGGGGAAGAGCATTCAGGATGGAAGGAATAGTTGGTTCAAAGATCCAAAGGTAAGAGTCGGTCTCAGATGTTTCAGGATCAGCAAGGAGGCTACAGTGGCTGGAGTAGAGTGAGGAAGTGGACAGTAACAAAGATGAGGTCAGACAGAAAGGAGAGGAGGTGAGTACAGATGGCACTGGGCCAAGGCAGTAGGAAATTTGGTGTTTCCTGAAATGGGAAATCCTAGAGTGTTCTGAGTAGTGGAGGGACATGGGCTCATAATTATTTTAACAGGATCACTCTAACTTCTACGCCGAACACAGACTGGAGAGGCAAAGGCGCAAGCCTCAAGGCTTGTTAGGAGGGTACTGCTGCAGTCCATGGGAGAGATGATTATGCTCAAATCTGAGTGGTGACAGATGAGGAGAGAAAGTGGTCAGAACCTAGACATTCTTGGAAAGGAGAACTGGCATGTTTGCTGGTGGATGGGAAGTGATGGATAAGGGAACTAAAGCAGCCAAGGGTGACGGCAAGCTTGGACCTGAAGAATTGGCAAGAGAGAGTAGAGGTAAATGGGGATGGAGAAGATTGCAGGAGAGTAGGTGTAGAGAGGAGCTCAGGGCTTGGTTTAAGGTGCCCATTACACACCCACTCAGATATGCTCAGTAGGCTACAGGATAGACACATCTAGAGTTCATCTCCGGCTGGAGATACAGCATGGGAATCAGTATACAAATGACACTGAAAGGACAGATGAGCCCCCCCACAGGGTTGAGTGCAGACAGACAAGAGAAGCTTCCCAAGGACTAAGCCCCAGGGTACTCTGACAGCAGACAGAGGTGGCAGGAGAAGTGGCCAGAGAAGCAGAGAAACAAGAAGAAGTCAAGTGAAGAAGGTGTTCCTAGAGGGAGAAATAAACTGTGTCAGATGCTGTTAACAGTAAGAGAAGGACTAAGAACTGTGCTTTGGATTTAGCGGCATGCTGGCCACCGGTGACCTTGGCAAAAGGATTTTAGTGGAGTGGTGATGTTCTTATCCCTTAGAGTTCTAGTTTGTCTGGCATATAGATTGTTGCTAATCCATTTTTATCTGAAAACCATAAAGAATTATAGTGTTCATACTGATTGAAAGAATTAATAGCTTTTAATTTCCAACCTAATTTAACTCTTTCTAATACTGATTGTACTGTTACTGACAGCCCAAGTATGACCTTCATTATAGGAATTAGAAATAAGCCACCAGTCTTCCCCTCTTCTAGCCCTCAATTGTAATTTGAACTTGCTAGGTCTCAGGGAAAAGGAGCTTAGTTGCAGAGCACAGAGGCATACAAAACATCAAGGACTGACTTCAAATAAATGGAATACATGCAAAGTAAATTCTCCAAGGACAAGTGAAGTTGGTCCCTTGTACAGTGTAGGTGGCCTCAAATATATCTGATTTGTAAATCCTTAATTATATTTGGTCAAGGCTAATCATAGCCATTCTAATTAAATGTGGTGACTTTTAGACATTCATACATTGTACAGAAACAAATACATGTGTGCACGTTAAGATCCCATATACATATGTATCAATTGCCTTTAATGCTATAAGGTAGATTTCTTGAACAAATGAAGGTTGGCTTGCTCCAACTTGTTTACTAACTTTTCAATCTGCCAATTTGGGCATGAGGAAAGAAAAGCAATTATCTGAGCAATTCACTGGAATAGGAACACCTCAAATCCCCCACCATCACCATCGCCACACTGAACACATGCTGATGCATAATACTTACTTAAAAAGCCTCTGCTCTCAGTCCCACATGACACATTCTGAAGGCATTTGTGACTTTAAATTTCTTAAGAACAAAATGTTCCAGATAGAACATATGGAAAGGGACAAAATATGATTCCCTTCCAGATTCCTCTAGGAAATGCACCACTGCCTTGTACTTACTATTGGCAGAAGCTGTGGGTAGAAGAAAAGCTGAGAGTCGGCCACACCCATGGTCATGACCAGCTGTCTCTGGTACGCCCGCTCATCTGTTGAGATCTCTGGTCTGCTAAGCAGCACACAATTTTTTAACAAACAATTCATGTACACTGGTAATACTTTCATGGAATCTGGTAAAATAAGCTGAAAAAAGAAAGACATTTGTTTCATATGCTTGGCGTTTATGAGAAAGAACCCCTGAGCTTTACCTGTAAGACAAAAACATTTGTTTTTGAGGTAATTGTGAGGATTAAATGATAACACATATAAGCACATAGAGCACAGAAATGTGCTTAAACACATGAGGTATTTAAACAACAGCAGTTAGTTTTCTCCAGGTGCTTTGGCAGAATGCAATCCCGGCTCTGCCTCTTAACAGGTGTGTGACCCTGGGCAAATCATTCTCTCTTTTCCTAGGTTTTCTCATCTAAAACTGGAACAGCCCATCTCCTGCATGATCACGGGATTGTTAGGAGGATTAAATGATTATTAATTTGTGAAGCACTTATAATGGTACCTAGGACATGGTAAGCATCACACACGTGTTTATTAAATACAATTAAAAAAAGTATTTCTTAATCTGTGTTACGAACCTCTACCTCTTGAGTTCAAGAACAGTGTTTTTTTCAACTGCCCACTAGATATCTCTTCCTTTATGCACTTCATGCATCTTAAACTCACACGGTTAGTCATAAGCTCATCAAACACATATTGAATGCCACTGTGTCATGGGTTTTATGCAAAGTGTCAACGATAGAGGAATAAGGGACAGTCGATGTCACAAGATGCCAAAGTCCATCAGAGATGGCAGATATATAAATAGATAAAACATAAGGAGGTTGCAACACTATAGATATAAACTAAAATAGGAAATCATAAACATGTTCTTCCTCTTACGTTTCCTATTTGAGATATCAGAACTACCAGATGAACCCAATTTCATTTTTTCTTTACCTTCTATTAGTAAATTAATTATTTAAATTCTGTCTTTCTGATCCACCTGTACTTTCCTCTCCATCCCTACTCTGGCTTATGTGACCTCTGTACATACTGTAATATGATGCTGCAAATAACAACACAATGCAGCACTTCTAGATATCTGGTCTATACATTCATGATTGCTTTCTTAGCGTTCTCTCTTAATGATGAAAAGATAGATACTTATCAGAATCCACCCTGAAAAGAAAATTTTCCCCAAGGCTCCATTAGGATTTATTCCTCCATTTAAATCTTTCACATCGTAAGTTTCTTCTCATGATCTACTAAGTAAAGAATGTGTAAGACAGTTTTCTAACTGGTTCAGGCAAACATATTTCAGGACAATTCTACTTTGTGGTTTGTTTCCCCTCTCCTTCTGATCTCTTTTCAGAGATTCAAAGACAGTTAAATGCATGTTTCCTCATCAGAGCAGAATACTCTTCTTTTTTTCTCTAGCATAAAAGGTTTTTATTTGACAACATATGCTACTGTATTATTTTTTCAACCAAGGAAAAATATGATCAAAAGATGTAGGAACCGGGCGCCTGGGTGGCTCAGTCGTTAAGCGTCTGCCTTCGGCTCGGGTCGTGATCCCAGAGTCCTGGGATCGAGCCCCATGTCGGGCTCCCTGCACCGCGGGGAAGCCTGCTTCTCCCTCTCCCATTCCCCCTGCTTGTGTTCCCTCTCTCGCTGTGTCTCTTTCTGTCAAATAAATAAAATCTTAAAAAAAAAAAAAAAA
>NW_027769181.1:0-295 GCF_054177405.1 Leptonychotes weddellii
TTCTACTCTGGTGTGTGAATCGATGCTTTCTGCAAAAGAAGTGGGGTGTGCATGTGTGCGTGTGTGTGCATGTGTGCATGCAAATATGTGCACACACATGCACATGTGCACAGACCCACAAACAGTTCCACTATATATGTGGACCCAACTGTGCTGTTCATAAATTATTCCTGGGTATTAGACTACTTACATCAGGCAAATGATACCATTTTTGAGGATACCAGCACCTAGTAATTGATAAGTTATACATAATGTTTTGAGTAAATGAACTTACAACTGTAAATATTATGTGCAT
>NW_027769182.1:0-295 GCF_054177405.1 Leptonychotes weddellii
ACAGGGACAAGAAGGGGACAGAACAAGCCCACTGCAGAGAGGTGAGCAAAAATGGAAAGACCTAGGGCAGTGGGTGCTTGGGGTCAAGACTGGGGAAACTCCAGAGAGGGGAAAGGGTCACATCTTAAAGATCTGGAGCCAGTACAGAGGAGGAAAAGAGGGAAAAGATTGAGTTAGGACTCAGGCAGGACCTGGGGGGCATAAAAACAGAAATTGAGTATTTAAAATTAGTAAACAATGCTGGGTCAGGATCAGAGTTTGTGTAATCAATGCTGAATCCCAGTAAACTCACAAG
>NW_027769183.1:0-295 GCF_054177405.1 Leptonychotes weddellii
TGTATTGTTAAATACCTGTGAGATTTGTTGGAGGAAAAAAATGGTATTTTCAAATGTATTCATTATTGGCTTTTGGAAACACACAGACATATATACATATATATATATACATATATAATGTATGTATGCATATATGTACATATACACATGCAATACCTTCTGTCTAGGAGGAAACACACTTCTTCCATCCTCTTGGGTTTACTATTTGAAGACCTGTGAACTAAACTGACAAAAGACAGATTAACAGGTGAATAGGCAAAGTTTATTCATATGTATATAAGATGCAAAAAAAAAA
>NW_027769184.1:0-295 GCF_054177405.1 Leptonychotes weddellii
GAGAGAATGAGAGACAGAGAGCATGAGAGGGAGGAGGGTCAGAGGGAGAAGCAGACTCCCTGCCGAGCAGGGAGCCCGATGCGGGACTCGATCCCAGGACTCCAGGATCATGACCTGAGCCGAAGGCAGTCGCTTAACCAACTGAGCCACCCAGGCGCCCTACAAGGTTTTTTGAGAGCAAGAAGTCATAAACATTCTCTGCCTGAGGAATTAGGGGAAGTTTCATAGAAGTGTGATATTTTTGTTTGACATTTAAGATGTCAAACTTGTTTGTCAGGCAGATTGGGGTTGTAGC
>NW_027769185.1:0-295 GCF_054177405.1 Leptonychotes weddellii
GAGGTCTAACTTTGTCCCAAGAGAAGGTGCAGCCTCCGCAGGACGGTCCTGTCCTGTCCCAGTCCCATTGCAGACACCTGTCCGGGCTTCCCCCTCATCTGGGCTCCCCAGGAGTGGGACGGAAGCAGGAGAAGGGAGAGGAGCCCCAGCCCTGTCAGCCTCCAGGTGGGCCGAGCCCAGCAGGGGAGAGACAGTGGGGATTTCTGGAAACGCCAGGACGGGGCTGTTCCATTTCAGCCCCGGGAAGCCGCGGCATGGGGGTGGGACCCACTGTCTCAGAGAACACAGGGCCACT
>NW_027769186.1:0-295 GCF_054177405.1 Leptonychotes weddellii
ATTAAGAAAGAGGTTTTGTGGGGCGCCTGGGTGGCTCAGTCTGTTGGGCATCTGCCTTCGGCTCAGGTCATGATCCCAGGGTGCTGGGATCGAGCTCCAAGTCAGGCTCTGTGCTCAGCGGGGAGTCTGTATGAGATTCTCCCTCTCCCCTTGCCCCTACTCACACTCTCTCTCACATAAATAAATCTTTAAAAATAAAAAATAAAATAAACGCAGTTTAATTGCCTCTTTCTCAATTGAATCAGTTCAGTTTAAAAATAGCTACACTACACTTGGGATACTTTCTGCCTGATTC
>NW_027769187.1:0-295 GCF_054177405.1 Leptonychotes weddellii
GATCCCAGGGTCCTGGGGTCCAGCCCCGCATCGGGCTCCCTGCTCAGCGGGAAGCCTGCTTCTCCCTCTCCCACTCCCCCTGCTTGTGTTCCCTCTCTGGCTGTCTTTCTCTCTGTCAAATAAATAAAACCTTTAAAAAAAAAGAAAAAGAAATAGAATAAAGAAGGGAGTTGCTGGGAGCTGGCCTTGGTCTCTCACCGCCTGCGCCAGGGACTCCTGCCAAGTCGCCCAAGCTCAGGATCGGCTCCTGTCCTCGCAGGAAGCAGATGCCAGGTCTGAAGCAGCAGCAGAGCTT
>NW_027769188.1:0-295 GCF_054177405.1 Leptonychotes weddellii
GGACGTGTGAGCCCATAGGGAAAGCCAAGAGCCATGATGTGGCACCAGTAACAATGGGTCATCTGTCTTGTGCCCAGGCCTTATGGTCATGCCAGTTCCTTGTGGCTCCTGCTGGTACCAGCTGCTCACTAAGACCAAGGGGTACCCAAGGGACAGGGACTCTCTGGCAGACTTGCAGAGAGCTTCCAGGTAGCTGGGAAGGGCGTGTGTGTGTGTGTATGTGTGTGTGTGTGTGTGTGTGTGTGTGTTTGGGGGTCCAGAGGCTAGAGCTACTGTGGAGACACAAAGGATAAGA
>NW_027769189.1:0-295 GCF_054177405.1 Leptonychotes weddellii
GCTCCTCGCTAGGCTGAGCTCAGCAGACCGTGTATACTGGTCACACTCATCTGAGGTAATGCTTGGAATACACGGCAAAAGCTCCGTTTCTGCCACGCCTCCCTCACTGTAGGTGCCTGTAGGGGACAGAGGTTGGGTGCAGCCCTCCTGGAGCCAAAGCCTTAGCGGGGAAGGCGGAGGCTACTGTGACAGCCACAGGAATAACATGCAAAGTTGCACCGGTCAAAAGCTACCTGTGGCTGCAGGGAGAGCCTTTGAAAGGGCCCCAGACTGCCTCAAGAGGTGGGGTGGGGGT
>NW_027769190.1:0-295 GCF_054177405.1 Leptonychotes weddellii
AAAATAAATAAAGCAAGCACCAGTGGCTCCAGAGTTTTCCTTTCCCCTGCTTTCCTGGGATGCACAGAGAGAGACCGCATCCTCAGTTGGAAGGAACTGGGGAGGATGCTTGTGGAAAGGGCTCGTGAAGGGCTCCCCCAGGGCCAGCATGAAAGACTATGCCTTTACTGTGATTTGCTGGAATGAATGTTGCTTCCCCAGACCATGTGAAATGGGGCTTCAGTAAGGGAAAACGAGAAGGGAATGGTGAGACACTGAACTCATTTTATCCTAATGTGACCATCTATATGTATAT
>NW_027769191.1:0-3865 GCF_054177405.1 Leptonychotes weddellii
GATGTCTTCTTTACAGAAATATCTGTTCATGTCTTCTGCCCATTTCTTGATTAGATTATTTGTTCTTTGGGTGTTGAGTTTGATAAGTTCTTTATAGATTTTGGGTACTGGCCCTTTATCTGATATGTCATTTGCAAATATCTTCTCCCATTCTGTCGGTTGTCTTTTGGTTTTATTGACTGTTTCCTTTGCTGTGCAAAAGCTTTTTATCTTGATGAAGTCCCAATAGTTCATTTTTGCCTTTGTTTCCCTTGCCTTTGACGATGTTTCTAGGAAGAAGTTGCTGCGGCCAAGGTCAAAGAGGTTGCTGCCTGTGTTCACCTTTAGGATTTTGAGGGACTCCTGTCTCACATTGAGGTCTTTCAACCATTTTGAGTCTATTTACCAGAAATAAAGATTGATAATTTAAGTGTTAAGTTGAATTATACTCAAGTTAAGAGCTTTTATCAAAATACACTGTAAAGAGAAGATTAAGCCACAAATTGGAAAAAGATATTTTCAACATATGTAATTGACAAAAGAGTAATAACTAGAACATTTATACAAATCCTACAAAGCAATTTTTTAAAAATTCACAAAATGTTCAAAAACATGAAAGAGAATTTCCCAGAAGAAACATTATTAGCAGAAGGAGGAGGGTGGAGAAGGAGAAAAAATTATTCCAATCATCACTACTAATAAAGATAAAAAAATTAAGAGCATAGCAAGAAATTTGACACATCAGCAAAATAGTAAAAATGTTTGACAATACCCAATGTGGGAAAATGCTTATAAATTGCTGGAAGATGTGCAAAAGTGAACATTTGCATCCTCTATTATCCAGCAATTCCACTCCTAATTATATACTCTAGAGTTATATACCAAGAGATATGGTTGCAGGTACACATCAATATGTATATAAACCAACACATGTATTTAGGGAGTCTTGGAGCCTTGGAACAGAGTGGACAGATCCCCATCACTTACGGTAAGAAGCAGTGTGCTGCCGTCAAGACCCACTGAGGGGCAATCAAAGTCCCCACACAGGACTGATAACTGGAATTCAGGTAAAATAAGTAGAAAAGATTATTTAACCCTTCCATGTCTTCACTAACATATGAAACAACACCTGGAACAAAGAGAGAAGAGAATCAAGGGATATAACCTAGCTGACTAAAGAGAACTCAGGTTGCTTATGGAGATTTCAGGATGCCAATATCAGATAACATCAATATTTACCACTCATTAATCACTTAGCCCCTAACTCCATGGTACTAGAGAACCATACTGTACAAACACTGTACTAAACACTTGATGTGCTTTTTAAAATTTTTTATTCTTAAAAGAAAAAAAAACTATGGTGTGGAAAAATTTTATATTTTACAGATTAAGAATTTATTGGAGAGGGGCGCCTAGGTGGCTCAGTTATTAAACGTCTGCGTTCGGCTCAGGTCATGGTCCCAGGGCCCTGGGATCAAGCCCCACATTGGGCTCCCTGCTCAGTGGGAAGGCTGCTTCTCCCTCTCCCACTCCCTCTGCTTGTGTTCCCTCTCTCGCTATATCTCTCTCTGTCAAATAAGTAAAAAAAAAAAATCTTTTTTTTAAAAAAAGAATTTATTGGAGAGACTGTCTTTTCCACATTGTATATTCTAGTCTCCCTTGTCATAGATGAATTGACCATATAATTGTGGGTTTATTTGTGGGTTCTCTATTCTGTTCCATCGATCTGTGTGTTTGTTTTTGTGCCAGTACCGTACTGTTTTGATGACTACAGCTTTGTAGTGTATCTTGAAACCCAGAATTGTGATGCCTGCAGCTTTGTTTTTCTTTCTCGAGACAGACAATACAATGGAATATTATGCAGCCATAATAAAGGATTTGATAGTGCCATTTGCAACAATATGGATGGACCTAGAGGATATTATACTAAGTGAAATAAGTCAGACTGAGAAAGACAAATACCATATGATTTCAATCATATGTAAAATCTAAAAAAAAAAAAAAAATGAATAAACAAACAAAAAGCAAAAACAGACCAAAAATAGAGAGAACAACCTGATGGTTACCAGAAGGCAAGGGGATTAGGGAATGGAAAAAATGGATGAAGGGGAGTGGGAGATACAGGCTTCCAGTCATGGAAGTCAGTAATATTCTAATAGCACTGTATGGTGACAGATGGTAGCTACACTTATAGCAAACATAGTATAATACATAAACTTAGCGAATCTCTACATTAATTAATGTAACACTGTGTGTCAACTGTACTCAAAATTTTTTTTTAAATTTTAAATAATTTAACATTAGGACACTTGAGGCCATACAACTAGTGAATGATGATTGGTTCAAGGATTCAGACTTCATGATCCCAGGGTCCTGGATTGAGCCCCACATTGGGCTCCCTGCTCAGCGGGAAGCCTGCTTCTCCCTCTCCCACTCCCCCTGCTTGTGTTCCTGCTCTCACTATCTCTCTCTCTCTCTGTCAAATAAATAAATAAAATATTTTTTTAAAAAAAGGATTCAGACTTCAGTCCATCTGATTCCAAATCCCATTTATGCACTTCTCTTCTACAGGACTCCCTGCTTCTCATCCTTTTTGCTGCTTTCCAGAGTGGCTTAGCTCATTTCTAATCTTCCAAAGACCTAAGGATTCTTGGCTCTATCCACATTCAAGCAATGCAGTCTTTCCTACCACTCCCTGACTTTTCCTACTAGTCAAATGCAGGTATGTTCTGAAACTAGTCATCACGACTCCAGCAGAAAAAAAGTTAATTAATTAAAATTGAAACTTTAATTCTGGCCTAAGAATATAGGGAAAGATACTTTGTACAGATACTTAAATATAGTACACTACTTATCCTCTGGAAAAAGGTGTCTCAATTTGAATTCTGGCTGTATCCTTACTAGCAGTATGAACTTGAACAAATTATATAAATCTCTATATCTTAATTTCCTTACTTGTACACTGAGATCATAACAACTTCTTTCCTAAGGTTGTTGTGAGAATTACATGTGTTAATATATGTAAATTGCTTGGAAGAATGTTTGGTCTGTAATGGGTGTTCAGTAAATTTTATTTCTTACTAATGCAGTTTGAAGTACATTTTTATTTTAAGAAAGTGCAAAACAATGCTCAGAAAGAGACACAGAAAAGCCTTTTCATGACCCCCAAAAGGATCAACATCAGATATTAACTAATATCTCCTTTCTTTACATTATTGCTATTTCTTTACCTGTGACATCTCTATTTTAATCCTCCACCTCCTAAATAAAACTTTTGAGATACCCTGTTCTGAACTGATCCCATTTCTCTAACTCCATCTTCAGAATTATCCAGCACAAGCTCAAACCCTGTAAGACACCCTTCCCAACTCCCCCTTACTGGGGCACTTCCAAGGTTCTCTGGAGTATGTTCTCCCCACTGCATAAAGCAAAAAACCCTCACTGTTTTCATTATTGCTATGTTCTTGGTGGCATTTGGATGGTGGGTTCAACAAAGCAGATTAAATCCTGCTTTCTGGGGTGCCTGTGTGGCTCAGTCAGTTAAGCATCTGCCTTTGGCTCAGGTCATGATTCCAGGGTCCTAGGATCCAACCCCACATCAGGCTCACTGCTCAGCAGGGAGTCTGCTTCTCCCTCTCCACTGCCCCTCCCCCCCCCGCTCTCACTCTCCCTTTCTCTGTCTCTCTCAAATAAATAAATAAAATCTTTTAAAAAATACAAATAGCAAAAATGAACTTTTGGGACTTCATCAAGATAAAAAGTTTCTGCACAGCAAAGGAGACAGTCAACAAAACTAAGAGGCAACCCATGGAATGGGAGAAGATATTTTCAAATGACATTACAGATAAAGGGCTGGCATCGAGATCTATAAAGAACTTCTCAAACT
>NW_027769192.1:0-295 GCF_054177405.1 Leptonychotes weddellii
ATATGTTACACAGCATGACCTGTGTGGATAGAACATCTTCTCTAAAAGAGTAGAGCAGTAGGAGGTAATTAGAGCTCTCCATGATATTTATTGCTAGTAATCTTCCATTGACATTTGAAGTTGATAGGCAGTATTTAAAGTTTTCTACTATTGGATTAGGCATGCAGCTTTCCAAACTCTACCTAACATAAAGGTTCATCTGAGAATTGTGAAGATTTTTTTTCTTCAGGTTTCGGTAAGATATGAAATCATCTAACCCCAATTTGTGTTTAATACAGTTGTGAAGCACGAACAA
>NW_027769193.1:0-295 GCF_054177405.1 Leptonychotes weddellii
ATGTGTGCACATGCACATACACAATTTTCTGTGGGCAGGTAAGCATGCACAATACAAACTGGATAGTGACTGGCACTTGAGTGATAACAAAATGAGCATGTTTTGAATTTTTATTAAAAGAAGTATACTTTTGGGGCACCTGGGTGGCTCAGTTGGTTAAGCGACTGCCTTCGGCTCAGGTCATGATCCTGGAGTCCCTGGATCGAGTCCCGCGTCAGGCTCCCTGCTCAGTGGGGAGTCTGCTTCTCCCTCTGACCCTCCCCTGTCTCATGTGCTCTCTCTCTCAAATAAATAA
>NW_027769194.1:0-295 GCF_054177405.1 Leptonychotes weddellii
GGGAGGGAGAGCAGCCTGAGAAGAGCCCCCTGGTGGTCAGAACAGCAACTACATGCTACAGCCGTGGTGCTTGCCTAGGGCTCCCAGGGATTTCTTTTTCTTTCTTTCTCTTTTTCTTTCTTTCTTTCTTTCTTTCTTTCTTTCTTTCTTTCTTTCTTTCTTTCTTTCTTTCTTTCTTCTTTCTTTTCTTTCTTTCTTTCTTTCTTTCTTCTTTCTTTTCTTTCTTTCTTTTCTTTCTCTCTCTTTCTTATGTTAATCACAATACATTACATCATTAGTTTTTGATGTAGTGTCC
>NW_027769195.1:0-295 GCF_054177405.1 Leptonychotes weddellii
TCCTTTAAAATAAAGTCATGAGTAAATATCCTAAAGTCCTGACACAACTTTTAACAAGAATAAATGAAGTTTTGGTTTTCTGAGATTTATGATGTCCGCAAGTACTAGGGAAAAATTCACTGTAACATATTAACAGGACTTATCTTACTGTTTCTGCGCCTTTTGTATGTTACGCAGATAACTGGCTTCCTTTTCCTTCACTGTACAAAATCTGAATTCGATATAAATCATGATATTAAAATTTTTCTGGTCCCGACGCAGAACCTTTTCCGGTATAAAGCCCACCTTCCTGCAA
>NW_027769196.1:0-295 GCF_054177405.1 Leptonychotes weddellii
GTCTGCTTGAGGGATTCTCTCTTTCACTCACCCTCCCCCTCCGCCCCTCCCCCTGTGCTTTCTCTCCCTCTCTAAAATAAATAAATAAAATCTTTAAAAAATCCTTTAGTAAGTTAGGGGGAAATGTTGTTTTATCTCTCTTGCTAAAATCCTTCGTAATCACCACTTAGTAGTGGAACTCTTGACAGTTCTCCCCTTGCTCACCTATAATTTCTCTTTTTCTTAATTCCTTACCTCCTGCCTACAACAAGGAGTTCCTGAAGCAGATCAAAACCCGAGGATGTGGTCTAGTGCT
>NW_027769197.1:0-295 GCF_054177405.1 Leptonychotes weddellii
GGCTCCCTGCTCAGCGGGGAGTCTGCTTCTCCCTCTGACCCTCTTCCCTCTCATGCTCTCTCTCATTCTCTCTCTCAAATAAATAAATAAAATCTTAAAAAAAAAAAATCACCAGTGCCTTCCATGTGGCCAAATTCAACAGTATTTATTTGAATGCACCTTACATATACTTTTGAAAATATTCAAGTCAATTTGCTCATTCCACCTTCTTAAAACATTCTCTTTTCTTGGTCTTGTCACAATGCATACCTACTTTTCCATTTCATTTAAATGACTCCATCTTCTCAGTCTTCTT
>NW_027769198.1:0-295 GCF_054177405.1 Leptonychotes weddellii
CCGCCCTGCAGCAGCCTGGTCCCCGAGAAGCTGTGTGCGGGGCGGAGCCTGGTGCGGGAGAAGCCTCATGCCCCCCAGGAGCCTGCTGGGTCAGCCGCCCAGAACCAGGAAGCGAGTCTTCTCCTGCCACGGCTCAGGCGCCCCCTACAGGCAGAACTCGGTCACACAAGCCGCAGGAAAACCCCTTTCTAGGAACCAGAATTTTTTTACTCCTAGGTGAAAGGGTTGAGTTTGAAGCTGAGAGTGGATAAATCAAAAACGGGCCCCGTGTTTTAACAGAAACGCAGGAGGATTC
>NW_027769199.1:0-295 GCF_054177405.1 Leptonychotes weddellii
TTTTTTTTTTTAAAGATTTTATTTATTTATTTGAGAGAGAGAATGAGAGAGAGAGAGCACATGAGAGGGGGGAGGGTCAGAGGGAGAAGCAGACCCCCTGCCGAGCAAGGAGCCCGATACGGGACTCGATCCCGGGACTCCAGGATCATGACCTGAGCTGAAGGCAGTCGCTTAACCAACTGAGCCACCCAGGCGCCCCTGGAAGAAAAATTCTTTATGAAATTATTGACTACCTGAAAGACGTGTTTTTCTTGAGAATTCCTATCAGTGACAGCTGAATCTTTACCCCCCCCCC
>NW_027769200.1:0-295 GCF_054177405.1 Leptonychotes weddellii
GTCATGCTGTCAGGGTTGTGAGATCAAGACCCACGTAGGGTTCCACATTTGTGCAGAGTCTGCATGAGATTCTCTCTCTCCCTCTGCCCCTCCCCCCACTCGCACTCAATCTCTCTCGGATAAATAAAATCTTAAAAAAAAAAAAAAAAGAACTACTGGACTCAGAGGTAACAGTTTATGAAGAATGGAAGAACAAAGACTCAAGAAAGAGGCTGAAGTGGAAAAAGAATCTGGAAGAGTACAGAGTCCCAGGTAGAGATGAAGATGCAAATCTAGTAGAATTGGAAGGGAGACA
>NW_027769201.1:0-295 GCF_054177405.1 Leptonychotes weddellii
TGAAGGCTCAGCCAGGGCCTCCTGTGGGTTTACACCTTCCTTAAGTATTTCAGTAGGTGGAGATGGAGCCCCCTGCTGAACTGGAGATGTTTCTATCTCCTCAGGGGGCTCTGAATGTTGGGCCTGGGCCTCCACCTGAGGCCAAAAAGATTCAGCTTCCTCAGGCAACTCTAGATGATTTGGGGTCTCCTGCAGGAGTGGAGGAATTTCAACCACCTCTGGGAGCCTTTCAAGCTGGGTTAGCCTGTCAATCAGATCCTGATCTGCCTCTGGGGGCAGCTTACCAACTGAATCC
>NW_027769202.1:0-3865 GCF_054177405.1 Leptonychotes weddellii
CTGCCCCTGGGCTGCTCTAGCCTTTCCCTTTGTCATCGCTGGCGGGGCAGCCGCAGGATGGCTGCGGGGGTCGTGTGCGCCCCTGCCCTGTGGTGAGGGGAGCTCCCCATCCGGGGGTCCCCATCTCCCCCTGCTTCTCTCCTGGGTCTCCGCTCGGAGCTGAGACTCCCTGGCTTCCACCTCAGCTGCTCCTGTCGCCGACCCCTGCCAGGGGCACACGCGGCTCGGGCTTGCGGCCTTCGGCTGTGCCCGCCATGCCCCTGCCGGCGTCTCTGCCCTTGCAGCGGCCCCATCGTGCAGCCTCCGCGGAGGGGGAGGGCCGGGTGTGCCGCCCGCGGCCGCCGCGTCAGGACCCCGGGGGTTGGGGGGGGGGGCTGTGCCACTGCTCCCCCTGCAGTGTTGCCTTTGCCCCTTCCTGGGCCTGGGCCGCTGCTCCTGTCCTTGCTGCCCGGGTCCGTCCCGCACCTGCAGAGGTGGGTGCTGCGGGGCCCGTGGCCGGTCCTGCTGTGGCTCACGTGCGGGCCCGTGGCCACAGCTGCGCGCTTGGTGACTGCGCGAGGGGTGGATTCGCTGGGCGTCCCACGTGCAGTCGGGGGGGTGGGGGGAGCTGTGGATTCCCTCCCCGCTCCTGACCCTCCCTTTCCAGCACAGCCAGAAGAGGTGGCCTCGGACACCTCAGAGAGCTTGTGAAGTTCAACGTTACCTTCATCCCCTCTCCATGGAGCCCTCGGCTAATCCTGAGAAGAGGGGAAAGAAATGGGGTAGAGAAGACAGAGGATGTGGCTGGCCCGAGCATCTCACCTCGAGAGCACGGAAGGGAAGACCCTTTGAGGTTGTCAAGTCCATAGTCCGGCGTGGCGCAGGGAGGGCTCCCCTCGGCGGGGCCCGTCCCAGGGCCAGTCCGGGTGCCCGGACAGCAGGAGATGACAGTTCCTTCTGAGAGTCGGCCGCCGCCGCCGTTTCGCACACTGTGCTCGCCTCTGTGGGACAGATTGCGAGAAGTGAGCCTGCCGGTCAAGGGGTACGCTCACCACAGGTTACATTTTCAGGTACCCCCCTGCCCGTACACACACGTCGTGCGGCTACTCAGCGTGTGGCAGTCACTGGGGGCCAGACTGCGGCTCAGACAAACCAACGCCTTTGTCCTGGCTGAAATGTCCCACAGCCGCTGAGGCACGAAGTGTTGGAGAAGAGCAGGGACGGGCAGGGGGCCGTGGCGAGGACTGTGATGTCGGGAGTGAGATCAGAGTGGCTGCGAAATTCAGCTCTGTGGCGCGCTCGGGAGAAGCCCTAGGCTTCTCTCCAATGCCACATGTGCGCCCAGTGGTGACTCTAGGCCCGGGGCCCTTTCCAATGTGATACCTTTTTCGGGTGGGCCCCACAGGGCCCCAGCCCCTCTGCACTAACTACCAGCTTTCAGCGCGCCCCCAAGCACCCCGCTCCCACCCTCCCGCATCTGCCGACTTGCTGCTGAGCTGTGCTTGCTCTCTGCCCCACACAGGCTGGCCCGTCCTGTCCTCCACTGGGCTGGCTGTATCATGATCACATTGGGGGCTATTAACAAATACAGATTTGGGGGCTCTCTCTCTCTGAAGATCTCAATTTACAGGTCTGAGATAGGACCCAGGAATCTGTATTCCAAGAAAATTTCCCAGAGAATTCTGATGTCAGTTAAACTTATAAACTACCTGGATTGAGAGAGCACCAAGAACAAAAGTGGCTAATTAAAGAGGGGTGGTAGGATGTAGGAAGATCATGATTATTTTTCTTGACTCTGTGTTAGAGATTTGTCAACAGAAAGGAAAAAGAGAAACAGGATTCTATTGTAATTGTCAGCCATGTGTGTTTTTGTTGGTGTTGTTTTAAGTTCAGTGACTCTAAAGGGACTGAACACAAATTTTTAGATAAACTCCATGTTTCCAAAGCACTGCCTACAAAAGCCCCACCCCCTTCACACACAATGTGTACTAATCATAGAAATGAATACAATTTAAGGAGGGAAAACTTTTTGATGACCTTGGAAAGGATGAAAGAAAGGAGTGCTTTTTTAAAAGACTTTATTAAATACTTTCTTACATCTTAGAATGTTAGGACCAGAAAAGCCGTTGGAATTTATCTGATCATTTCTCTCCCCTCATATTATAGGCGAGGAAACTAAGGTCGCCTAGTGTATTGGTCTCTCCTGATGCCAATACACAGACTTCAACAACAGAAATTTGTTGGAGTCCAAGATCAAGGTGCTGGCCATTCGGTTCCTGGCGGGAGCTCTCTTCCTGGCTTGTAGACAGCCACCTTCTCAGTGTCCTCACAAGGGAGAGGGAGTGAGGTCTGGGGTCTCTTCTCACAAGGGCACTAATGCTATTGGATCAGGACCCCACTCTTATGACTTCATTTAATGTAATCACTTCCTTACAGGCCCTATCTCCAAATACAGTCACACTGGGGGTTAGGGCTTCCACATTTGGATTTTGGGGGACATAATTCAGTCCATAGCATCTAGCTGGCGTGGAAGAGAACCAGGTCTACAATCCAAGCTTTCTAACTTGAATTCTCACTCTCTTCTGAATACTCATAAATATTGCTTCTCTTTGATCACACTATCAAAATGATTTATAGAATTGAGGGAGTATTATAGACTTCCTTTTTTTTTTTTTTAAAGATTTATTTATTTAACAGAGAGTGTGAGCAAAGGGAGGGACAGAGGGTGAGAAAGAATCCTCAAGCAGACTCCCTACTGAATGCAGAGCCCGACGTGGGGCTCAATCTCATGACCTTGAGATCATGACCTGAGCAGAAATCAAGAGTCGGACGCCTAACTGACTGAGCCACCCAGGTGCCCCTACGAAAGGCTCTTTAACCACCCATACTGAATCTATATTCTCAAGCAAGGGTCGGCAAACTACTCCCCACAGGCCAAATCCAACAGGCCACCTGTTTTTGTTATCTGTGAGCTAAGAATGGCTTTTACATTTTTAAATGGGAGAAAAATCAAAAGAAGAATAATATTTCATGACACATGAAAATCATATAAAATTCAATTTTCCGTGTCCATAACGACTGTTTCCTGGAACACCATTGCACCTAATTGTTTACATATTGTCTACGGCTGTGTGGGGGATTCAACAGCAGAGTTGAGGAGTTGCAACTGAGACAGGACCTAAAACATTCACTATCTGCCCCATTTTTGGAGAAAGTTTGTCCACCCCTGATCAAAGAGGCTGGGTTTTGTTCTCTTTTCTAAAAGAATGACTAATCGTGTGTTTTTATTTTTGAATTGGTGTCTTGTTAGTGTAGTCCTATGGGACACTGCAGCACTGGGGTTTAGAGCCTTGGTTCACATGTGGTCTCTCTCACCTCCCGCCTCGATAAGACAGCTCCTCACACCGCCCCCTGGCCCCATGGGAGCTTGGGTGCATTCACCCCAGTATTCCTATGGCAGTCATCGCTTGACCTGTGACCATTCTCATGCCTGGAGGGAGCATGACATTGAAAACAAATAAAAGAAAACAACTGATTTCTGTGCATTGATTTTGTATCTTGCCACATTGCTGAATTGCTGTATGAGTTCTAATAATTTGGGGGTAGAGTCTTTTGGATTTTCCACATAAAGTATCATGTCATCTGTGAAGAAAGAGAGTTTGACTTCTTTGTCAATTGGAATACCTTTTATTTCTTTTTGTTGTCCGATTGCTGTTGCTAGGACTTCTAGTACTATGTTGAACAATAGTGGCAAGAGTGAGCATCCTTGTCGTGTTCCTGATCTTAAGGGAAAGGTTCTCAGCTTTTCCCCATTGAGGATGATACTCGCTGTGGGTTTTTCATAGATGGATTTTATGAACTTGAGGAATGTTCCCTCTATCCCTAT
>NW_027769203.1:0-295 GCF_054177405.1 Leptonychotes weddellii
AGGTCACTGAGCATGTGGGGCAGGGGATGGGGATAGGTGACTGAGCACGTAGGGCAGGGGACGGGGACAGATCACTGAGCATGTGGGGCAGTGGAAGGGGACAGGTCACTGAGCACGTGGGGCAGGAGAGGGGGACAGATCACTGAGCACGTGGGGCAGGGGACGGGGGTGAACATCACTGAGCACGTGGGGCAGGGGAAGGGGACAATCACTGAGCACGTGGGGCAGGGGAGGGGGCAGGTCACTGAGCACGTGGGGCCACCTCTCTATCTGGGTAGGCCAGCAACCTTGGCAA
>NW_027769204.1:0-295 GCF_054177405.1 Leptonychotes weddellii
ACTTATTTTTTAAATTAATATTTTTTAAAAAGAGAAATAGATGTGCAAAATAGAAAATTTATGAAAGTATAAAGAAGGGAAAAAATCACCTACAGTCCCTTCATAGGAAGATAGCAACTGTTAAAATTTTGGCATTTTCTTCACATACTTCTTTTATTCACTTGCATCTTTACAACAATTGCAAGAATTGGGCTTGAATCTGACAGTTAGTTGTGCAAAATTAGGCAATCCGTTTAATCTCTTTGAGTTCTTGTTTTCTAATCTGTAAAATATGGATCATATTCTCTTTCCTACA
>NW_027769205.1:0-295 GCF_054177405.1 Leptonychotes weddellii
AGAAACTAGCAAAACTGGGCGCCTGGGTGGCTCAGTTGGTTAAGCGACTGCCTTCGGCTCAGGTCATGATCCTGGAGTCCCAGGATCGAGTCCCGTGTCGGGCTCCCTGCTCGGCAGGGAGTCTGCTTCTCCCTCTGACCCTCCTCCCTCTCATGCTCTCTGTCTCTCATTCTCTCTCTCTCAAATAAATAAATAAAATCTTTAAAAAAAAAAAAAAAGAAACTAGCAAAACTGAAAGGAAGCAACAAGAAGGAAATTAAGAGCAGGAATCTATGAAATAGAAAACTAAAAACCA
>NW_027769206.1:0-295 GCF_054177405.1 Leptonychotes weddellii
TCTTAAAAACTGCACATGCAACTATGATATTACCCAGCAATGGCACCAGGCATTTATCTCAGATAAATAAAAACTTGTGTTCACCCAAAATCTACACCAAACTGGAAAAAACCCAGATGTCCTTCCTATCTATCTGTGGGTCTAGCTCTATCTATCTATTATCTATCTATCTATCTATCTATCTATCTATCTATCTATCATCTATCTATTATCTATCTATCATCTATCTAACATCATCTATCTATCTATCATCTATCTATCTAACATCATCTATCTATCTATCTATCTATCTATC
>NW_027769207.1:0-295 GCF_054177405.1 Leptonychotes weddellii
TTTTTAATTGTTGCATGTTTTTATTTCTGTGCAGAAATTTTAAGTGGTTATCTAGTCAAACTTACCAATCATTTCTTTTATGGCTTCTGAATTTCGTATCTTGATGAGAAAGAATTTAGTTTCCTGTATTAATTTGCTAGGGCTGTCATAACAAAGTACCACATAGACCATGTGGCTTAAACAACAGAAATCTATTTCCTCTCAGGTCTGGAGGCCAGAAATCTAAGATCGAGGGGTCAGCACGGTTGGTTTTTTCTGAGGCCTCTCTCCTTGGCTTGTAGATGGCGGCCCCCTC
>NW_027769208.1:0-295 GCF_054177405.1 Leptonychotes weddellii
ATAGGGCAGTGCAAGAAAGCATTAGTTTTGTGACTAATGATACTCACTCTCTTAGCTTTAAGGTAATGGAGCCCTGAATGCCAAGAGATTCCTATAACTATTTTTTTTTTTGAAGATTTTATTTATTTGACAGAGAGAGAGATAGTGAGAGCAGGAACACAAGCAGGGGGAGTGGGAGAGGGAAAAGCAGGCTTCCCACGGAGCAGAGAGTCTGATGCAGGGCTTGATCCCAGGACGCTGGGATCATGACCTGAGCCGAAGGCAGACGCTTAACGACTGAGCCACCCAGGCGCCC
>NW_027769209.1:0-295 GCF_054177405.1 Leptonychotes weddellii
TTTACAATTCGGTGGTTTTTAGCATATTCAGCATATGCTATTTTCATATACTTATTTTATTTTATATATTTCACATTTCTTATATATTTTTATACGTAAGATATCATAGTATATTTAGTATATCCATCTCAAATCGAATTTTAGAACAGTTTCATCACCCCCAACAGAGACCCTGTACCTTGGGATACACCCCCCATGTTACCAGCACCCTTCTGCCCCAGGCAAACGCTCATTTACTTTCTCTCTATAGATCTGCCTTCTGGGCACTTGAGACAGGCGGCATCGTCCAATAGGT
>NW_027769210.1:0-295 GCF_054177405.1 Leptonychotes weddellii
ATTAGCTCAGGAAAGGCAGGATTCATAGAGCATCACAGCCTAAGAACCCAGTGCAATCAATATTCCTGTGACTGAAATACACAGCAAGCCCGAGCCTCCGTGGCTCAGGAAGGAAGTGCAACTCCAGGCTCCCTGGGTCGAGGAGAGAGGCTTTGGCCAGCGGGCAGAAGGGCCATCCAGAGCCCATCCCTCTGTCCGTCCAAACAGCCCGTGTCTGTCCCACTGCTGCTGGCCATGCACCCATAACCACAGCGCCCTCCCAGTGTCCCCTCACCCGCCAGTCCCCCTCCAGCAG
>NW_027769211.1:0-295 GCF_054177405.1 Leptonychotes weddellii
CAGACACACATGGTGCACCAGACCCAATGTATGCATCTTCCCAGGCTGACTCGGTCCCACCTGTCCCCTCCTGCTCAGTGCCGAGCCTGGCCTCTGCCTTTGCTTCGTCTTCTAACCCAGCTGCCTCAGTCTCCCCGGGGTGAAGACCAGCCTTCAGCATGGCCTCCATCAAGCTGAGCTGCAGCAGCTGACCCTTGGGTCCAACCTAATTGGAGGGAGGCTCTGGCCCCTTCTGCCATTTTCGAGTTCGGATAAAGCAGCAGGTGCAGGCCTTGGGGTCCGGCTTCCCCAGGGG
>NW_027769212.1:0-295 GCF_054177405.1 Leptonychotes weddellii
CAGACACACATGGTGCACCAGACCCAATGTATGCATCTTCCCAGGCTGACTCGGTCCCACCTGTCCCCTCCTGCTCAGTGCCGAGCCTGGCCTCTGCCTTTGCCTCGTCTTCTAACCCAGCTGCCTCAGTCTCCCCGGGGTGAAGACCAGCCTTCAGCATGGCCTCCATCAAGCTGAGCTGCAGCAGCTGACCCTTGGGCCCAACCTAATTGGAGGGAGGCTCTGGCCCCTTCTGCCATTTTCGAGTTCGGATAAAGCAGCAGGTGCAGGCCTTGGGGTCCGGCTTCCCCAGGGG
>NW_027769213.1:0-13924 GCF_054177405.1 Leptonychotes weddellii
ATTGTGGACATTGCTGCTATAAACATCGGGGTGCACGTACCCCTTCGGATCCCTACTTTTGTATCTTTGGGGTAAATACCCAGTAGTGCAATTGCTGGATCATATGGTAGCTCTATTTTCAACTTTTTGAGGAACCTCCATACAGTTTTCCAGAGTGGCTGCACCAGCTTGCATTCCCACCAACAGTGTAGGAGGTCCCTGAGGTTCTGTTGACTTTTATTCAGTCCTTTTTCCTTTCTGTTCCTCAGACTATAATATCCATTATCTTCAAATTCACTAATTCTTTCTTTTTCCTGCTCAAATCTGCCTTTGAATACCGGTACTGAAATTTTCACTTAAGTTATTGTATTTTTCAGCTCCAAAATTTGTTTCTGGTTTCTTTTTAGGTTTTCTGTTTCTTTATTGATATTTTCATTTTTTTTTCTACATCACTTTTATTTTCTCCACATCTTCCTTCAGTTCTTTGAGCATCTTTAAGATAGGTATTTATTGTTGTTGTTTTGTTATTGTTTTGAGAGAGAGAGAGAGAGTGCTTGAGTTGGGGTTAGGAGCAGAAGGAGAGGGAGAGAGAGAATCTTAAGCAGGCTCCACGCTCAAAACACTGAGATCATGACCTGAGCTGAAATCAAGAGTCAGAAGCTTAACCCACTGAGCCATCCAGGCACCCCTAAGACAGGTGTTTTTTTAAGTCCTTGTCTAGTATATTTGCCATCAGGTGTTTTTCAAGAACAGTTTTGGTTGACTTATTTTTTTACTTTGAATGGCCGATACTTCCTGTTTGTCTTGTGGTTTTTTTGTTAAAAACTAGACATTGGAATCTAATAATGTGGTAGCTCTGGAATTCAGATTCTCTGCCTTACCCAGGGTTTGCTAGATTTAATTTTATTTATTTATTATTTTTTTTGTTATAGGCTGTTTGTCATGGATCAGCCTTAGGTGTAAACTTAAGTTTTCTCCTGTCTTTTCTGACCCTTTCTCTGGGCATGCGTGGTCACTTTTCTAGTTTTACCTATATATGTGGTTGTTTAGTAATGTCCTTTAATGTCTGGTTTCTTTTTTTTTTTTTTTTTAAGATTTTATTTATTTATTCGACAGAGACACAGTGAGAGAGGGAGCACAAGCAGAGGGGAGTGGGAAAGGGAGAAGCAGGCTTCCCGCCAAGCAGGGAGCCCGATGCAGGGCTCAATCCCAGGACCCTGGGATCATGACCTGAGCTGAAGGCAGATGCTTAATGGACTGAGCTACCCCGGCACCCCTAAAGTCTGGTTTCTAGAAAGGAAGAGGGGAAGGAAAGAATGCTGGCCCTGTAAGTCCCCAGTTACTTCAGCTGGAGGATGAGGGTTGCAGCAGTGGGGACTGGTGCAGGAACAATGGCTCTCTGCATTTTGTGTTTGCTCCTTTGTGATCAGAAGCAGCAATCAGAGCATGGATCCCCAGTATTTGGAGGATTAGGGTCCTTTTTGCCCACCCTGCTTCCTATAGTAAACACTACTCCAGGGACATACATCTGCCTGCCATGTGTCTGGAAGGTGGGGAATGAGTAGCTCCTGCTGTGCTAAGAGCTGAAATTGATCAGAATTAAGTGCAACCATAGCACATACCCTCCCCAATGTCTATCACCCAGCCACCCCATCCTTCCCACCCCCTACCACTCCAGCAACCCTCAGTTTGTTTCCTGAGATTGAGAATTCCTCATATCAGTGAGGTCATATGATACATGTCTTTCTCTGATTGACTTACTTCGCTCAGCATAATACCCTCCAGTTCCATCCACGTCATTGCAAATGGCAAGATTTCATTCTTTTTGATGGCTGCATGTAGTGGCTTTTTTTTTTTTTTAAAGGTTTTATTTATTTGTCAGAGAGAGTGAGGCTCACAAGCAGGGGAAGCTGCAGGCAGAGGGAGAAGCAGACTCCCTCCTGAGCAGGGAGCCTGACCCGGGACTTGATCCCAGGACCCTGGGATCACGACCCGAGCCAAAGGCAGACGCTCAACCAACTGAGCCACCCAGGTGTCCCTCTAATTGTTTTTTTTAATAATCTTTTAGTTGAAAAATTCAGATCGTACAAATAATTACCAAAGCACTTGTTTTTTACTCTTACAGTTTATTTGATCCTACTTTTGTTCCTTTTTCTTTTGAATTTATTGCTTTTAGTTATCATGTTATACTCATTAACTTGGTAGTTAATACAGTCTTATTATTCTCTAAGTGGTTTTTTGAGAGATTATAACATGCATAGTTGACATACTATACCAATGTGTGATGACACTTTGCATTTTTTACTCTCTCCTTGGTCAGTGCATGAATCTTAGGACACTTAAACATCACTTTCCGTCTTGCAACTTAGATACCTTTGTTGTTGTGTATGTTAAACCTATTAATCCATTATTATTTCATATAATTAGTGTTCATTTAGATTTACTAACTCATTCTTTCTGTTAATCTTCAACTCAGGTTTTCCATGTGGTATCATTTTCCATCTGAGGAAGTTCCTTTAGTATTTCCTCTAGTGTACATCTGCTGCTGCTGAATTATCTAGTTTTTACCTGAAAATATATTTATTCCACCTTCATACTAGAAGAGTATTTTTCTTGAAAATGATATTTTATATTGGCAGTTTCTTTCATGCAGTACTTTTAAGCCAACCTTCACTATCCTATTATTTATGCTGAGAAGTTAGCTGCCAGCCTTGTTTTTTTTTTGAGACAGAGTGCGCGTGCGTGGGTCCGGGAAGGGGTAGAGGGAGAGGGAGTCTTAAGCAGATGCGGGGCTTGATCTCAACACCCTGAGATCACAACCTGAGCCAAAACCATTAGTTGAACCCTTAACCAGCTGTACCACCGAGGCACCCCAGCCTTATTGTTCCTTGAAAAGTCATTATTTCCACTCTTCTTTGGTTGTTTTGAGTTTGTTTTCAACAGTTTTACTGTGATGTGCCTATTCATGGATTTCTTTTTATTTTTTCTTCTTAGTTTTCATAGGCTTTGATTTTATGGTCTTTGTTTGGGTTTGAACAATTAACCATTATTTCATCAAATATGGCTTCTGCTTATTCTTTCCCTCTTCTTTTTCTGGCACACTAGTCCTTACAATATTCTCTGTCTCTCATCCTCTTTTCTCTATTTGCCATTCTTTTTGTCTTTCTTCATTCTAGAAATTTTCTTCTAAACTACGTTCATTAACTAATATCTATTCAGTGTACCCAATTTGCTTTTAAATCCATCTTTCAATTATCAATTTCTATTTGGTATTTTTAGTGTTGTTTTGTTTTTTAAGGTCCGGTTCTGTTGGAATTCTCAATCTTGTCTTTATCCTAAGAAGCAGTAACCAGACTCTCTCAAGTTCCTCCTGGTCTGTTTCAATGGGCTCTTGTTTCTGTTGGTTTTCATTTTAGTTCTCTTGCCTCTTTATGTACCTGTTTCTTGTTGTTTACCATACTTTTTATTTATGAATATTTATGGAAATAATTTGAAGTCTAAGGTATATTCCTTCTCCAGGTCAGGTTTACATTTGTTTCCATTATCTGGGCCAGTAGCAGTCTGTTTTCATTTCAGTCCAGATTCAGAGATTGGGATGATTCAAAGCTAAATTGTTTCTCCCTTGGGACCCGAGATAAAGCCTGGTATTACAGGAAATATTTGTTGAATGAAGGCAAATGTAGTAATAGTAATTATTTATTTATTTGTTTACCTTTTGTGGAAAGAACAGAAGTGTTGATGATTTGAATTCCTTCCTCCTTTATTTAAACTTTGTCAGTAATCTTATCTCTTTCTTTTTAACATAGGGATAAAGCAATTCCTAACAAAGTGGGAACATATTGTATCCAGTTTGGGTTTATGATGGATAAAGCAAATATTCTTAACAGTGAACAGGTTTGCTTACTCTTTTTATATACCATAGTTAGCGTTACATTTTCTTGAATGGTTTTGTTTAAAAGTGGATTTTTGGATGCAATTGATAATAAAAATATAAATAATATAATTTTGGGGAATATTAGAATATATTTAAAATATGTTGATTAATATGACCTGGTGCAGAAGTTACTTTTCCCATTTCTCTTTATTTCGAAGAATCCAGTAAGCATTTTAGTGTATATCATGGTAAGGTTGCTGCTATCAACCATACACGAAAATTTTTCAGTTAATAATATTCTGGATAATGAAGTTTAAGGTAGTTTTGATATACATCATCGCCATTCAATAGGTTAATGTACTAAATTTTTAAAAATTACCTGTATTTTTTTTTTTTAAGATTTTATTTATTTATTTGACAGAGAGACAGTGAGAGAGGGAACACAAGCAGGGGGAGCAGGAGAGGGAGAAGCAGGCTTCCCGCTGAGCAGGGAGCCTGATGTGGGGCTCGATCCTAGGACCCTGGGATCATGACCTGAGCCGAAGGCAGGCTGAGCAGGGAGTCCGATGCGGGGCTCGATCCCAGGAGCCTGGGATCATGACCTGAGCTGAAGGCAGACGTTTAACCAACTGAGCCACCCAGGTGCCCCAAAAATTACCTGTATTTTTAAAGCCCTTAAATTTGTTCTTAGATGGCTGTTAACATTCAAAAATTTATCTCTGATAAACCTTTTTTTTTTTTTAATTTTAAAAAGTAAGTTGATTTAGTTTTAGGAGATTAATGGAAATCTATTTCAGAAAGTAAGATTGCACTTTATTTAGTATATGCTAGCATTATTTCTTGTCTTACTCTTAAATACTGAACTATCAATATATTGTTAATCACAATGCTGTTTTTGTTTTGTAAGGTTATAGTTGATGTTGTACCTAACCAACCTGTGAAGTTAGTTCCTAAAATTCAGCCAGCTACACCAGCTGTTTCAAATGTTCGCTCAGTTGCCAGTAGGACCTTGGTCAAAGATTTACATCTTACTATTACGGTAATGTTTATTTACTTCCAAAATTGTGAAGAGTAACAAAAATTATTTCTAGTTTTAGTGTGCAAAATAGTTAATAGAGTCAGATCTTAATTATTCAGTTAAAGGTTATAGGGAAAATTTGTGTGGATGAATGAAATGTTCATAAACACCTTTGTACTTTAATACAAATAGAGAATGTATACATACAATATATCCAGGTATACCAAGTAGAACTGACTCAAAAATGCAGAAATTTGCCTACCTTTCTTATTACATACCTTTTTTTAATGCTCTGTATCTAGTATGTATTATGGATTTGTGTGAGGTAAATTGATTCTTCAGTGTCCATTTCACTGATGAGAAAGAAGGAAGTAATTATTTTTAAGAGGACTGCTCTGATGATTGATCATAGTGAGCTCCTCAAAGCTTCTGATTACTGGGAGAGTAAGCAGCAATAAAGCTGCCAAGAATATTAACAAAAACATGCAAAACACAGTAGTGAGACTTCACCTTTATGGAAAATTGTCCTGGTGGGATACTTCTTTCAGTTTTCTGTTCTGGACAAGTGAATCATTCTTCTCTTCCCCCAGATCAATAGATGCTAAAAGTACATAACAAGGTGAAATTTTAAAAGGGGAATCCTTTTGATACAGAAAGTTATAAGCCATTATATTAAATGGAAGCCTCTGGTTCTTTTGTAGTTTCTGGGATTACTTCCTGCCTGTGGAGCTCTTAATCTGAGAACTGAATTCTGTGCTTGGGAGTAAGAAGGATCAGGATAATTTAATATTTAGGGCTTAGCTCATATTTTCTGATATGATCATGTCCTTTTCTGGGTTTAATCTTCTTACCAGTTCTTCTAATTAGTTTTTTTTATTGTTTACTTGAAGGATGACTACAACAATCAGACTGGAATTGATTTGGTTGGCACTGTAGTAGCTACCATTAAAGGTTCTAATGAGGAAGATACGGATACACCACTCTTTATTGGGAAAGTGAGAACACTCGAATTTCCCTTTCTGAAAGGTTCAGCTGAAATTACGGTAATTTTTATGTCTTCTGGTAGATAGTATTACTGTATTTAATAGTATAAACCACAGTGTTATAATACCTGTTCTTTTGTATGTATAACTATGAAAATGTTCTAAGTATAATATTAAATTAGAAAGTGAGTGGAAATATTTTGTGATTTTGCTGTAAGCTATTACAAATTAAACCCCCAGGATTATTATTACTCTGAGCAAGAACTTCTTTTTCCTTGTGGATGACTGTTCGCTCTGTAATGATTTTTAGCTTCAGTGATAATATATTCATGTATTCATATATTTAAAAGTTACCATTCTGTGGAAACAGAATATAACATAGCCCAGGTAAAATGTATACATAAATAGAAAAATTTAGCAAAGCAGCTTATCTTTGTTACTCTTTTTTTTCCAAAATGGAAATATTTTTACTTGTATAAAAAATACACAATGCAAACACTTAAAAAACAGTAGTTTATTACCGTTCAGAGATGATGATGATGATTAGCAATTTAGTTACTTATCCCCCGGACTTTTCTGTATATACGCAAATACTGCACAGATACCCTGTGTATGATTTATATACATGGGTGGTGTATAAAATTTCATTAATATAGTAGAACTCTGCTTTTATAAAAATTTTATTTAGTACACTTTGATATCTTCATCAGTATGTATAATTCTACATCATTGTATTGATGATAATTTATTTGATCAGTCCTAAGTGGAAATTTAGTTTCTTTCCAAAGCTTGTTGTTATCAACAGTGCTTTTGATCAGGTTTCTTCTGTGTGTATCCTTTTGCATATGTCTGATTGTTTCCTTAAGAAATTACTAGAAGTAGAATTGGTGGCAGGGTATGTTCATTTTAAGTCTTCTAGTAGTTAGCTCTTGCCAATTGCTGTCCAGTTTATATTCCCATCAGAAATGTGTGTGTGACTATCATAATATTACCAACCCTAAACATGAATGGTTTTTGGAATTCTAACCCAAGTTGCCTGTATTTCAAAAAATACTTTGTTACTAGTAAAGTTGAACATTTTTCTCATTCTCGATCTTTTTAGGGTTGTCCCTTCATGCTTTTTCTTTTGGAATGTTCATCATTTTCTTAATTTTATATTAGAGATATTCATGCTTTTTTGTATATAAGTACATTTTCCTGAGTTTGTCTTTTAGATTTTATCTTTGTTTATACTGGAGTGGAGGAAGGATTATATTCACAGTTCTTGCCCTAGTATTCTTTTTTTTTTTTTTTAAAGATTTTATTTATTTATTTGGCAGAGAGAGGCACAGCAAGAGAGGGAACACAAGCAGGGGGAGTGGGAGAGGGAGAAGCAGGCTTCCCGCTGAGCAGGGAGCCCGATGCGGGGCTTGATCCCAGGAGCCTGGGATCATGACCTGAGCCGAAGGCAGACACTTAACGACTGAGCCACCCAGGTGCCCCTGCCCTAGTATTCTTATGCCTTTAATCTTTGATTTGTCTGGATTTTATTTTTGCATTTTTTTCAAATTCATTAACTTAATTTCTTGATATCATTTACTGAATAATTCTTCCTATACCTATAAATTTGAAATGTCACCTTTCTTGTATTTTTTTATTGTTGTCATTGTTCATCTTTATATCTAAACCAGTGCTAATACCGCATTGTTTTAATAACATTAAGCTTACAGTTGGGGATCCTGGCAGCTTGCACCTGGCTTACAGTAGATGTATTGGTTGGTCTGTCAGTGACAGACTGTTAACAGCATTTCTATCGGTTTTTTTTTTAAGATTTTATTTATTTATTTGGTAGAGAGAGCGAGCACAAGCAGGGGGAGCAGCAGGCAGAGGGAGAGGGAGAAGCAGACTCCCCGCTGAGCAGAGAGCCAGACGTGGGGCTTGATCACAGGACCCTGGGATCATGACCTGAGCCGAAGGCAGATGCTTAACCGACTGAGCCACCCAGATGCCCCCTGCCTTTTTTAAGATTTATTTATTCTAGAGAGAGAGAGCATGGGGAGGGGCAGAGGCAAGGGGGAGAGCGAGAGAGAGAATCCTCAGACTCCCCTCTGAGTATAAAGCCCCACAAGGTGCTCGATCCCAGGACCCGGAAATCATGACCTAAGCTGAAACCAAGAGTCGGACGCCCTACTGAGTGAGCCACCCAGGCACCCTTACAGCATTTTCTTTTTTTAAGTTAAATTCAATTAATTCACATATAATGTATTATTTTTTTCAGGGGTACAGGTCTGTGATTCATCAGTCTTATACCCGGTGCTCATTACAACACATTCCCTCCCCAATGTCCATCACCCAGTTACCCCATCCCTCCACCCCCCAGCATTTTTATCTCACTTAGTTTCCAATATTTAAAGTTCTAGAGTTTTTACATAACAGTCTGCATTTCTGATTTATTTGGAGAATTCTAAAGACCTGGCAGTACTGGGCCATGATTCTCTTAGGGCAGAAGGATTTTCCAGTCATTTGTATTCATGTCACTTCTTTTCATCTCTTGACATTGAGGGCAGGTGTCATTTGTTATTTGTATTCACACTTGTTCTTTCATTTTTATGATAGTAGGGAGTAAAGTGAAATTTACTTGTACCCTAACAAAAATTAGGTAATGAAAGCCACATGTTGAAAGACAAAGGGGAAAGACATGTTGAACGTGCAAAGTAAGTTTGTGTTGGAAGAATACACCTAGCCCACCCTACCTTTGTCCTGTTTCCTTGACACTCCCCCACCCCAGCCCCTTGTAGGCATTTGAAATTGCTATCCCAGCTATACACATTTGTGAGGTTAAGATGGTGACTTAAGCTGTTTCCTTGCATGTTCGTGTCATACATATGAATTTCCACTAGAGGTTCCTAATACCACACTGAACAAGCAGAAAACTGCCGAGTCCTCCTTGGCTTCTGACTCGTACATTGATTTAGTAAGTCTAGGGTAGGGCTCTGGACTCTAACGAGCAGGTAATTCTCATCAATATGAACACTGAGGAAATACTGGCTCAGAGCATAACCAGTTATTTGTAAATGTTCCATGTTTACTTGAAAAGAATGTGTACTGTTTTCTCGAAGTCATAATCTAAGCTTATTGTTCACGTTTGTTAACTATTTTCAGATTCTCTATATTATTTGCTCACTTAGATCTGGACATTTCTGAAAGAGGTGTCTCAGTTTTCTGCTATGTATTTGTTCATTTCTTATATTCCACATTCCCATTTGTGCTTGGATCCAGTTATGGACTCTTCAGTTCTCTTCATTTCTTTTATGTTTCTCCTTGATAAGCTATACATCAGAAAAACTTTGAAATAGGAAAGGCCTTCTTAAACAAGACATAAAGGAAAAGATTTTATTTTTAACTACATAAAAAGTTAAAACTTTATTATAATCATATCTTAAACAGAATTAAAATAATGGCAATATATTGATAATTATTGACCCTGAATGGTGGGTATATAGAGAGATTAATTATCTGACCATACAATAAAAAAATGTTTAATTAAATTGTGTAGAAATATTGTTATGCACACACACCAGTATTGGGTTAGGTACATTAAACATATTTTTAAATCTCCTAAAGAACTTCCTGCAAATCAGAAAAAAGACAATCTAGTAGAAAAATAAATGTAAAAAAAAAAAAAGTAATTTTTAAAGTAAAATGTAAAATAAAAAAGAATATGAGCAGGCAGTTAATGGAAGAGAAAGTATAAAGGACCAATAACGTATGACCTCAGTACCAATCAGGGAAATGCTAATTTAAACAATAATGACTGGTTCTTTTAATCCATTATGGGATTAAAAAACATGGGGAAAAAAACTTGATAATGAAGTGTTGGCCAGCATCAGGAAACTAGATATTCTTACACACTAATGATGAGAAGAAAAATCGACAGGCTTTTTGAAGGGAAATATGATATTATCTATTAAAATAAACTGTTTTTAATGAGTCCTATTTCTCATTATTCTAGAGAATACCCAGAGAAATACTGAAAGATATTTTCTTTGCTATATTACAAATAGTAGTTTAAAAATTTTAAGCAGTGAAAGGATATAGTACCGTATACTTATACTATGCATAAGTTTTACAAATTGGTGTCTAGATACTCACTCGCATTGATCAACAAATTGGATTGATTTCTGAAAGCAAACTGAACTATAAAGTGTATGTTTTAAAATTGTGAACAGTGTTTTATTTTTATGTGTTTATATTCATGTAAATTGAAAATAGCTTTCAGAAACTAAGTGTGATTGTAGTTTGGTTTAATGGTGGGCTTATAGTCTGTATTTCTTGGAAAGAAGAATTTGTTATCTGTAATTTATAATTTCATGTCATGAATTGTTCTACAGTGTTTTATGGATTTAGATTTTTAAAAATTCTTCTCTATCTGTGAATTGTACTAGTCTAAAAAATAGAACAGCTAATATCTATTGTTTCCTATAAAGAATGTAAAAAAATAAAAGTCATTTAGGATGTAAATATATTTGCATTATTTACTTGTTACATGCTATGGTCTTAAGCCAAATTTTAGTAAAAGTGTTTTGTATGTTCATTAATGAAGAAAATACAATTTAAAAAAATCTTTCGAGCTTTTTAGGACCTCTTGTTTGGTCACCTGGGACTAGTGGGTCTACTTCCATGGTAACAGCTGTAACTTAAACTCAGCATTGGGCTTTGGGCATGTCTTTGTGATTGTTTTTATAACTTTTATGGCATCAGCTGTTTCACACTTCCTCAACTTCTTAAAGGTTGGCATCAAAAGACTTTGCAGGTCAAGATAGTAAGTGGCCATCAATACTTCTCCAAAAGAATACTTTTTTTTTTGCTAATTGCCTATAACATGTAATTTTTGTATCATCTCTTCATTGATAAGATCATTTGGCTTTCAGACCAATACCAGAACGTAAAAGGTTTTGTGTCTTGGGTGGTGCTGATGTTTTAATGAATGTTAATGAATCTTAAGGATCAGTCAATGCCTGCCTTTAAAATTTACCACTTACTTGGAAACACACAATGAGGTACATAACATTTATACGTTGACAAAGACTATTTTAAATCTTGTTTTTCCTAACTGCTCTTTTCTTTTCACAGAATCTAGTGCTGGCAGAAAATAGTCCTGGAAGGGATAGTACTGAATATTTTATTATATTTGACCCTCAGCTACCAGCTCTATCAAGAACGTTAGAACCATACATCCTACCATTTATGTTTTACAATGGTAAGATTTTAGGAAAGTAGAGGATTTTTCTTCTGTTAGTGTTATTTTTTAAATTTTGCTTTCCATTAACATGGTATTTATTAGTTACCTAGTCATGTTATGCCATGTTTTAGAAAAGTCACAATTTTAGAATTGTTTGAATTATCTGAATGTTTTTTCTTAGATGTTAAGAAGCAGCAACAAATGGCAGCACTTACAAAAGAAAAGGACCAGTTATCTAAGAATATTATAATGTATAGAAGTTTATTTGAAGCCAGTAATCAGCTTCTTGATGAAATGAAGTGTAAGTCATTTTATATTCAAAGGTAATAAAAAATTAGGCTTTGGGGAATGGTAAGGCAGAAGGTTGAGACCATGAGACATAAGAATTGTCTACTTTCTTGAACTACAAATAAACTGCAGAACACTGCAGTAATGTGTAAGGAAGTAAGGCAGTAATGATTGCTTATATTTGTTATTTGATCTTCTTATGTATTCCAGCACTTTAAATAAATTTATATCCTGCTTACCAATAAAAATTTTGAGATTTTTTTTTATTAGAAATCAATCTGTGGAAATTTAAGGCTTTTGACATGATAGTAATGTTTATATCTAGCTCCAGGTTCTGGCAGAAGATATTGAAAGACAGTATTACTGGGGAAGTGACATGTAATATAATTTTTAGTTTGAGTCCTGGGACTATGTGTATTTTACTTAAAATATCTGCAGTATGTCGCACTATGGAGGTGTACAGGGCAGCACACACTGTATAGAAATATGTAACTTATTTTTAAGTCAATGCACAATGTTTGCTGCGATTTTTAATAAATTTTGTAGACCATTAAAATAAGACATTTGCTCAGTTGTGGTTTATCTTTTTCTCTTTGTCAGATTTTTTTGCTATGGTTTTTGTCTTTGTGCTTATTACATATGTAGTTAAAATTTTGATCCATTAACTGACAAATGTACTGCCTGCCTCATAGTACTCACTTTTGTTTATCCAAGGTCAATGATATTTAGAGGATAATGGGAGCTAAGTAGGATGATGAGGTAATACATCAGTAGTAGCACTAAAGATTCTTTTTATAAAGTCTTATTTGGTTCTTGTCACAACTTTATGCAGTTATGTAATGTGTAGTCATATGGATTAGGATTAAACAATTTATCTAAGATTACTTGGAGTTTGCAGTATTAATATATATGATATCTTCCTTAACCGCCTTAAAACCAAGTTTTGGTTTTTTAAAACCAGCCTTAATACCACCTTTAAAACCAAATTTTGTTTCTCATTTTTGTGTATTAGATCCAAATCTTAATCTTAGACTTTTAGTTTCATTTTGTATTTCTAAAATAGTCACTTAGATTTTTTCACTTTAGCATTAGTCATTACAAGAGATAAAAAACAAGAGATTGAAAATATTTTTCAAAAACTGTATTTTGGGTATTATTACAAATTGATGCAGTTTTGTTTGTTTTTGTTTTTAATTTTAGGCCAAGTCGAAGAGGCAAAATTAAAAGAGGCTCAGTTGCAAAATGAATTAAAGACACATAATATTGACATTCCTACAACACAACAGGTACAGTTTCCATGTATATGTGAAAAATTTTTTTAATTAAATTCTAGTCTATAATTTTTTTTTATCATTTTTTTATTTACAGTGTTATGGGCACTCTTGGGGGGTTCCAAGACATGTGGATTATAGTCTAGCCACTTACTAGACATTAGAAGGGGCTAACAAAATGATAGAATACTTTTTTAAAAAATATGAATAATAAGTATTTATTATAGTTTATAATAGCAAAAGATCAGAAACAAAAACATGGTTAAATAAATTATGATATATTCACGTAATGGAATAAAGGCCAAACATTATTTTAAATGTTTTAAATGTTTCCGTGTTTCACTTATTTGTGAACGTTTCAGTGATTCACTTTCATGCAACTACTCATTGAACATTTACTTTGTAGTTAGTGCTGTGCTAATCCAGGCTATCTTAGAGAACAAGGGATAGCTTTATACATACTGAAATGGAATGATCTATGCAGTTTTAGGTGAAAAGATAAAGGTGAGTTTAAGGATAGTTAGAACGTATGCCCCTATATGTGGAAAAATATGTATGTTCATAGATGTTAATACATGTGTATATATTAAGAGGTTGGTGTTATTATCCCTATTTTACAAATAAGAAAACAGACTTGAGAATATGGCAAAATCTGATGAGAGAACCAGTAGGGATGTAACTATGATTTTAATTTAAAATTATCTGACCCCAAATCACAGGGACTTTCTGATACAGCATGTTTTTTTTTTATTATGTTAATCACCATACATTACATCATTAGTTTTTGATGTAGTGTTCCATGATTCACTGTTTGTGCATAACACCCAGTGCTCCATGCAGAATGTGCCCTCTTTAATACCCATCACCAGGCTAACACATCCTCCCACCCCCTCCCCTCTAGAACCCTCAGATTGTTTTTCAGAGTCCATCGTCTCTCATGGTTCGTCTCCCCCTCCAATTTCCCCCCCTCATTCTTCCCCTCCTGCTATCTTCTTTTTTTTTTGCCTTACCATATATTGCATTATTTGTTTCATTTTTTTTTTTTGCCTTACCATATATTGCATTATTTGTTTCAGAGGTACAGATCTGTGATTCAACAGTCTTGCACAATTCACAGCACTCACCATAGCACATATCCTCCCCAATGTCTATCACCCAGCCACCCCATCCCTCCCACACACACCCCCACTCTAGCAACCCTCAGTTTGTTTCCTGAGATTAAGAATTCCTCAGTGAGGTCATATGATACATGTCTTTCACTGATTGACTTATTTCACTCAGCATAACACC
>NW_027769214.1:0-3864 GCF_054177405.1 Leptonychotes weddellii
TTTTTTTTTTTTTCCCAAGCTGCCCAGTAGGTGATCTGCCACACGGCCACAGAAGACGATGTCAGCTTGGCGGCAGAAGGTATGTCAGCCTTCACCAAACAGCAGCTTCCGGCACTCTGCTCTGGTGATCTCTTGCTCCGTAATGGATCACTCTAAAACTGAACAGGTCAGGAATTCAGAGGACTCAGCTCAGCATTTGGGGCTCAGGGTCTGGTGGAATTGCGGTCAGGGGGGTGGCTGGGGCTGATGTCATCTCGAATGCTCCTTCACTTCACATGCCTGGTGCCTGGGCTCAGAAAACTGGAAAGCTGGGGCCCCTTGGGCATCTCCTTGGCTCTCTCCCAGTGGTCCGTCCACGGTGTGGCTCTGGGTAGTTGGATTTTTTGAGAACTTGGGGCTCCAAAGCTGCATGTCCCAGGAGTCACATAGCATCACCTGGGCCATCCCCTCTTAGGTGGCCACAAAGGCCCACCCAGATTCCAGGAGAGGGGACACAGATTCCTCCTCTTGATAGGGAAGCGGCAAGGTTCTGGAAGAGCTCATGGGACTAGAAATACTGTGGTGGCCATCTTCAGAAAAAACAGTCCCTCCTCAGGCCACAACAGTTCACATCACCCCCAGCCCTGGGAAAACCCACACTCAGGCTCTTCCTCCCTGAAGAACCCCAAGTCTTACCGCATTGTGTCAGGAGGCCAGCGTCTCGTCATCTAGATCAGATCCAAGGATGGAAGAGGCTCCCTGGGGACAGTTCCTCAGTGCTGCTTCTCCACAGGAAGACCTGCACACTAGTGAGATGCTTTATCCGCCCCATACACCCACCATACCCTGGTGGGACCAGCATCGTCCAGCTGCCACAGACACAACCCAAAAGAGGGGAACAGGAAGCATATAGCAATCACCGGCATGTAGCAGTTTCTGAGATGCAGCTGGGCTCTGTTTCCAGTTCCTCCATCAGGGCTGTCTTACTGCCTGGGAACAATTCTCTGTGAATCTGGCTCCACCCTCTGGGCTCTCAGTCCCAATCTCTGAATTATCTTTCCTTTTTTTGGAAGATGTAGCTCGGGATTGTGGCTGAGACGTTTTTTCTGACTGCTTCTTACTTGCAGAAATTTGGGGTTCCAAGATTCCCTTTTTATTTTGTATAGTCTCTGCCTCCCTTAACTCAAACTGATATGATTTCTTCTGAAACACTGCTTCTTATTTACTCATAATTGATTAATATACCCATGAAAGCCACACCCACAAAACTCATTGAGATAAGCCCTTCTCTACCTCAGGCTTCCAGTGATATTTGCAGGGACAGTACCTTCAGATTCTTAGAGATCCTGCTGTTTGCAAGAGAAGATCTATGAGGCATGCCTTTGAGATCCTCAGCAGGCTTTTTGTGTGTTTGAAAGGCTCTATGAGGCAACACCATAAATCTTCCTGAGGTTTTAACAGAGCATTTCTAGTCATGCCTTTGGGTCTCATCTTTAAACCATGTTTTCCTGACAGCAACGTGGATTTGATCTCTGTCCAGAGCCCTTCCTTTATGTTAGCCCTGTCTGCCATCCAGAGAGGCTGGGAATGAGATGTGCAGCAAACCCAGCAAGTCCTGGCTCTTTTATAGTCAACACTTGTTTCTTCCTCTTACATCCTACTACGAACAACTAGAAGAATCCAGCAACCTTCAACACTGCCTTCACATCTCCTTAGCTTGACTATCCAATTCATTGGGTACACGTTCTCTTTTCCACTTTCCTGCACAGGTTCTCTGCTGCTGTGTAACAAAGATCCCCTTTCCTCCAGAATCCCCGATGTGGTGTGATGTGGTCTGCAGCTGGCCATAGCAATGTGATCTTCATTGTAAAACATACAACTTTGGGGAACATCATTTTTGCATATGGCAGTGATATTAAAAGTGGCTGTAGTTGGGGCCCTGGATGGCTCAGTCATTAAGTGTCTGCCTTCGGCTCAGGTCATGATCCCAGGGTCCTGGGATCAAGCCCGCATCGGGCTCACTGCTCGGCGGGAAGCCTGCTTCTCCCTCTCCCACTCCCCCTGCTTGTGTTCCCTCTCTCGCTGTCTCTCTCTGATAAATAAATAAATAAATAAATAAATAAATAAATAAATAAATAATAAAAGTGGCTGTAGTGATGGCTGATTTATATTTTCTAAAATTTGTGTCTGGTGCTGTGACATCCAGAAAAATAGGACATAGGTTCAGGGTGAAAATGGGATATGGAAGAAGCTTTGGAGGTGCAAAGGGAATGAATACCACTTACTGAAGAAGATACTCCAGGCCCAAGTTTCTAAAGTTTTTTTGGTTTTGGTTTTGTTTTTTAAGTAGGCCCCATGCCCAGCGTGGGGCATGAACTCACGACCCCAAGATCACGGCAGAGCCAGCCAGGCACCCCAGGCCCAAGTTTCCAAAGACAAGAAACCAGGGGCACCTGGGTGGCTCAGTCGATTAAAAGCGTCTTCTTTTGGCTCAGGTCATGATGTCAGGGTCCTGGGATGGAGACCCTGGTCGGACTCTCTGCTCAGTGGGAGTCTGTTTCTCCCTCTCTCCCTGCCCCTCCCCACACTCATGCTTGCTTTCTCTCTCTCTCTCTCCCTCTCTCTCTCAAATAAAGAGAGAGAGCAAGCACAGGCAGGGGGAGCAGCAGAGGGAGAGGGAGAAGCAGAATCCCTGCTGAGCAAGGAGCCTGATGCGGGCCTCGATCCCAGCTGGAATCATGACCTGAGCCAAAAGCAGACGCTTAACCGACTGAGCCACCCAAGCGCCCCATAAATAAATAAAATGTTTTTTAAAAAATAAAGTAAAGGGCGTCTGCGTGGCTCAGTCGTTAAGTGGCTGCCTTCCGCTCAGGTCATGATCCCAGAGTCCTGGGATCAAGTCCCACATCAGGCTCCCTGCTCAGCAGGAAGCCTGCTTCTCCCTCTCCCAGTCCCCCTGCTTGTGTTCCTGCTCTCACTGTCTCTGTCTCTGTCAAATAAATAAATAAAATCTTTTAAAAAATAAAAAAATAAAGTAAAAAAACCCAGATCATGTAGGCATCTGGGTGAGATTCCACCAACGGAGACTGAGCAGGGTTAAAAGTATGGAGGAGTTTGGTGTCTTGATTTATCTGGGTCCATAATCTCACCTAGACAGGCCTCACAACAAGTGGGTCAATTAGCTTTTGCTGCATAAGCCACCCTAAGTGCCAGTAACAACAACAAGCATTGCTCAAGGGTCTGTGGTTTGGCTGGGACTTGGATGATCCAGACTGGCTCACTAATATGTCTGTGGACCAGCTGATCTAAGCTGGGCCTGTCTAGGACAGCGTGGTCCAGTGTTTCTCTCCTCTTCCTCCTGAGACGAGTAAGACGAGCCAGCATGTTCTTCTCATAGCAAGGCAGAGACAAGCAGAAAGAGGGCCCCAGTGTGTTAGCATGCTTCGAGCATGTACTTGTGACACATCTGCTAATTTTGCATTGACCGAAGCAAGACACAGGGCAAAGGACGTGGATGCAGGAAGGGGTGGAGAACTGGGATCATTTATATAATCCACCACAGTTTGTCCCCATTGTCCCCAATTACTCATGCAAAATTTCCTCATCCTCATCTAAGGATCCCCCAAATTTCCTCTAGTCATGGCATTTGGCTAGAAGTCCGGGATCTTGTGATCCACATCAGGTTTAAATATGGTTTTTCATGGCCCAGAGACCTATGAACTTTTTAAAAGACAAGTTCTTGGGGCACCTGGGTGGCTCAGTCGTTAAGCGTCTTGCCTTCGGCTCAGGTCATGGTCCCAGGGTCCTGGGATCGAGCCCCGCATCGGGCTCCCTGCTTGGCAGGAAGCCTGCTTCTCCGTCTCCCACTCCCCCTGCTTGTGTTCC
>NW_027769215.1:0-295 GCF_054177405.1 Leptonychotes weddellii
ACTGAGCCACCCAGGCGCCCTGGAATGGAATATTTTTAAAAAAGATTGTATTTATTTATTTGTCAGAGAGAGAGAGAGAGAATGCACAAGCAGGGGGAGCGGCAGAGGGAGAGGGAGAAGCAGACTCCCCGCGGAGCAGAGAGCCCGATGCGGGACTCGATCCCGGGACTCCAGGACCATGACCTGAGCCGAAGGCAGTCGCTTAACCGACTGAGCCACCCAGGTGCCCAAAATCTTTATTTTTTTAAGTGTTTTATTTTTTAAAGATTTTATTTATTTATTTGAGAGAGAGAGA
>NW_027769216.1:0-295 GCF_054177405.1 Leptonychotes weddellii
AAAAAAATCCTAAGCTCACAAAAAAAACCCCTCAATTCTATAGTCAATAATGTTGTAATACCAGTGTTACGGGACAGATGGTAGCTACACTTGTAGTGAATATAGCATAATGTTTAAGCTTGCCAAATCACTAAGTTGTACACCTGAAACTAACTTAACATTGTATGTCAGCTGTACTTTATTTTTTTTTTAGATTTTATTTATTTATTTGAGAGAGCAAGAATGAGAGAGAGCGAGCACATGAGAGGGGGGAGGGTCAGAGGGAGAAGCAGACTCCCCGCCGAGCAGGGAGCCC
>NW_027769217.1:0-295 GCF_054177405.1 Leptonychotes weddellii
AAAACCCAGTGGAGGAGGAGAAATAAGCAGCGTGATGGGCTCAAATGATTTATGTGTGATTTTGTGTGTTTGCTCCTCGTGAGCTTTGAGCACTCACTTCTGGGTTTGCAGCTCCGGTCTTTCTGCCTCCTTCTGCTTATGAAACCCAATTTTCTCTGTTTTGTATTTGTGAAGATTTCCTCAGAGGTTCTGATGGCCTGCAAGCGCCTTTTCTGATATGGTACCTTTATTTACAGTTTTTATTTCTTATGTAAACTTGTACAACCAACAGATACCATCAATAGATTGCTTTGAA
>NW_027769218.1:0-295 GCF_054177405.1 Leptonychotes weddellii
AATCAAAATACTGTTTTTGGTTCTAAATCCTCAACTATGTAAGTAGAGATTAGAAGCAAAATGACTTAAGAACTGTTGCACATGGAGATTTGAGGTGACCGTCAACTTCAGGGGGACCAGGAGATGTGATTTATGATCAGTGGAAAGCAACAGGTTGTCAGAAGATCTGTGCATGTTACATATTTTGGGCTGTGGTCATCGAAATTCATTAGTACACTGACCTCCAGATATGACTATTTAAGGAGATATATATATATTTTTTAACATATAATATATTATTTGTTTCAGAGGTACA
>NW_027769219.1:0-295 GCF_054177405.1 Leptonychotes weddellii
CTCCTTGAGATCGGTACCAAAGTCTGTTTATCTTGTCTCTCCACAGGGGCTGTATTAGTGTCACGTTAGTGGTGGAATTCACTACTAGATTGATGGAGGCACGGGATAGCAAATGCCAAAGATCCCATAAAGAATCAGTATTATAGAAACACACAACTCTCTTGGAGTGCCGTCATGAGTGGTAACCAGCCAGGCTCCTTGTTCATCCATTTTATTGCAGGTTTTGAAAGAATACTTGGATGGATTGATTTATGTATGTTGCCCATCACTTTATAACGATGTTTCTCAAAAGATG
>NW_027769220.1:0-295 GCF_054177405.1 Leptonychotes weddellii
GAGGGACACCTGGGTGGCTCTTTATAAAACATGGTCAAACTTGGTATTGTTCCCCGCATCTCCCCACCTTCTCACCCACTCCCATTCCAATAAGAATTCCAAAGTATGAAAATAATTTGCCTTATTCCTTCCATGTCCCAGGTGACCCAGCCTGAAGCAAGTCCAACCAAGAGCAGCTTGGTATAGTGAAAAGCTCTATACCCCCTGAAAATTATATGATCAGGGTTCCTTCCACCCCAGACTCTAACTGGATGTGTAAACTGTGCCCAATTGCCCAGTATTTTTGACCTCACAT
>NW_027769221.1:0-295 GCF_054177405.1 Leptonychotes weddellii
AAAAAAAAAAAAAAAAAAAAAAGAACATAGAGGACTGGCTGGAAGAGAAAGAACTTCAGACTTGTCGATAAGCTCTGTGTGCGATTTGAGCAAAAGTTCCAGGGGATTGTGAGAAAATCACCTCCACACCTACCCCCTCTACTCTCTCTTTATCATGCACATATGCACACATTCCTCTCTTTCTCTCTCTAGTATGGATTGAATGTGTGTCCCCCAAAATTCATAGGTTGAAATCCGAACCCTGGAAGGTGATGGCAGTAGGAGGTTGGGCCTTTGGGAAGTGATTAGGCTATGA
>NW_027769222.1:0-295 GCF_054177405.1 Leptonychotes weddellii
TGGGTCATGAGAATTTTTAACTGCCTTCCAAAATTCAATTTCAACTATAATATCTTATCAAAGGTAGATGGAACTTTATGACTTACCTGAATATTATCACCAGGTAAAGTGATGCTGGGCCTACATGAGTTTTTATGTTTGGTCTCACACAGTGCATGCACGTGCACACACACACACGTTTACAAGACAAGTGTATCATCAAACACTAATGGCCCAGAATCTCTCTGATTCTGGCAAAATCATAGAGTTGATTCTGCATAAGAATTCAAGGAGTATTGAGGAAGAGTAACAGTTT
>NW_027769223.1:0-295 GCF_054177405.1 Leptonychotes weddellii
AGCACATATAAAAGACTTACAGTGAGATCACCCAAAAGCCATGGGTACTGGCAGGATAATACCCTCAAATGGCAACAAGACTGACAGCTAGGTTGCAGAATTTTGGATGGCTCTTCTTTTCTTCTATACGCTTTCCTTTATCTCCCAAATTCCTTACAATGATAAATGCAGTTGACCCTTGAACAACATGGGTTTGAACTGCATGGGTCCACATACAAGGTGGATTTCCCCCCATAAATGCAGTACAGTACTGTAAATGCATTTTTCTCTGATGATCTTCTTCTTTTTTTTTTTT
>NW_027769224.1:0-3864 GCF_054177405.1 Leptonychotes weddellii
TGCTTTCATGTCCCTGCCATAGTCATAAAAATATGCATCAGTCAACCTACAGATAGAAGAGAAACATATGATCAGAGTTGATCTCCACCTATCATCCCCGCCAGGCCAGTCTAGATCAGCCAAAGGCAGCTGACACCCCAGTGAGCAAGCCCAAGACCAACAAAGCTGCCTAGCCAACCACCCCACACACTGTGAGCAATAAAGGCTTATTGTGTGCCACTGAGGTTTCATGAGTGTTTGTTACCTAAGATTACTGCAGTGGTAGATAAACTTTGAACGGTATTCTGGAAATAGTCTTTCACCCATTTCATCCATAAAGTGTATCCCATCTTAATTTTGTTTTGGGAAAAGAAAGGCAATTTTTTTTTAATAAGGAATAATAGGGGCACCTGTGTGGCTCAGCCAGTTAAGCCTCCAAGTCTGGGTTTTGGCTCAAGTCCTGATTTCATGGATTGTGAGATCAAGCCCACATCTGGCTCCCTGCTCAGCAGGAGTCTGCTTGGATATTCTCTCCCTCCAACCCTTCCCCCACTAGCTCTCTCTCTATGTAAAATAAATAAATAAATCTTCAAAAAAAAAGGAATAATGGCCCACATTTATTAATAAACAAAGGTATGTGAAGTAAATACTAATGGACAAAATTAATATGCCATTTATAACAAAGTCAATTCTTACCTTTCAAAATTGCTTTATTTTTTCTTTAACCTTATAAGTTTGTTTAGTATACTTCAGATGGCCTTCAAAGCTGCCATCATTATGTTCTGATATTTATTCTTCCTATGTATCTTACATTTTGAGGTTTATTCCATTTTAAGATAGATTTGCCGAGATTTTAAGTCTGTAGCAAATACGGGAGGAACCATGGCCTAATTACTCAGCAAATGAGATACTAATTGTTACTGATAGAAGGCCCCCTGTTCTAAGATGTACAGACTCCCTTAGTAGAATATTAATATTTCCACACTCATTCTTGCAGTTCACTTCCCAGACCTCTGTTCTCTTTCTCACATGCTCTCATAAAGTAGACCCGTCTCCATTTTTCAAGAAAGTATATTATAAAGTTTTGTCACATACAAAATATTTAAACCCAAATTACACAGATGTTTGGGAGACAACAGGCATTAGAACCTAGAGTTGGATTTCCTATGCTTCAAATCCCAGTTCTGCCACTTACTAATTGTATGACCTTGGGCCAGTCATTTAACTTCTACATGACATTAAGAAATAATCGGTAGAAAGGGAAAATAATCATAAAAAATCATATTGTTGGCCTCATCAGGTTGCTAGGGGAATTAACTTTATGTAAAGTGCTGAAGACAATGTTTCATTCATTGGAAACTAGAGATAAATATCAGCTCCTACTCTGATGATAGCACCGTGCTCTACCAGAGCTTTTGCAAGATAGGGCTATACACTCCTCTTTGCAGGACAGCTATTAGGGAATATGCAAAAAAACAAATGTGTGTATATATATGTGTGTGTATACACACACACATATATATATACGTGTATATATATATATATACACATATAATATATACACACATTTGTTTTTTGCATATATATATATATACACACATATTGTTTTTTGCATATATATATATATATACACACACATATATATATACACATACACACATGCACAAACATAACCTGTTCACCCTGTAACAGTGAAAAATGGTCAATACCCTAAAAGAACACCAATAAGGGCTATTTAAACAAATAATGGTATGTCCATTTGATGGAATAATATGCACTCATTAAAAATTAAATTGTTAAGGGTTATTTATTTCAGAAACTATCCACAATATGTTTTTAACTGATGACTCAAGTTATCAAATTGAAGAGAACAATTCAATTTAAAAATGTATAGGAAAACAACTTGGAAAGGGAAATACTAAGTAGTGAGATCTTTGTGGCTTTATAGTTTCCAAATTTTCAATAATGAACATGTATTACTTTTATAATCCTATTATTTATCTACCCATTTATATTTTAAATTTTATTCAAAATATTTCCTCTACAATTTTCCTATGCTTTATGTAAACCCAATTACATTCAATTCTACATATGTTCTTTGCCTACTTTCCCAAAAGAAGTTCTTAAATCATCATTTTTACAATACTTTGGTTAATAAAATCAAATAAGTAAAAGATTTATAGGTTTTGATGATTTTATTTCATTTATGAATTTCCAGCACCAAAGACTT
The DNA here is from genome assembly GCF_054177405.1 of Leptonychotes weddellii. Classification (NCBI taxonomy): domain Eukaryota; kingdom Metazoa; phylum Chordata; class Mammalia; order Carnivora; family Phocidae; genus Leptonychotes; species Leptonychotes weddellii. The sequence continues at coordinate 2,210 of NW_027769224.1, forward strand.
AACCTCCAAATTTTTAGGGAGTTAGAAATATGCTATGAACATAAGGCCCTATTGTTTAAATGCATGAGGAAATTGACCAAAGTTCTTTTACTTTATTTCTTAGTTCTGAGATCTATAATAAATTTTTGTAATTGCATCAGCCATATTCTTTTCTCCAACTTAGACATTTGTCAAGTCTTTTTATAGACATATAAGAACTACAGAAAGTATAAAATTAATCATTATCCATAATGACCAAGTCTTCAGGTGGAATAGGATAAGTAAAATAATTGACTGAAAAACAGTCCTGAGAATATTAAGGAAAGTTGGGGGCATCTCACTATGTTACGATACAATTGTTTTGTTATTATTGTGCCATCCCACTATTTTGAGTTGATTTAAGACAAGAAGCAATGCTCTTCTTATGTATTTTCTGTTTGAGCAGAAGTACTAGAAGACTCCTGAGAAAGCCCAGGCATTCAAGATTTATAACACAATTCCTCTAACTGAAAATTTGAGGAAATAGCAACACTTGTTTTTGTTTCTTGGCGACTTTATTAGGGAGAACTGTATTCTACTGCCTCAGATCAAGCATATTAATAAGCCAACTAAATAATATCAGTGTAGACAATTTTCTCAAGCTTCTGCCCTATTCAAATAGCCATAAATCAAAGTTCACATCCAATTGCAAAAAGCACTTGACCTCGGTGAAGTGAAAAGAAAACAGCCAGGCAAGGTTGAAAAATTCTGAGTTTGCCGTCTTGTAGCAATTAGTGATAAACAAGTGATAAATCCTCTCTTAGAACTGAGACTGAAATAATTTCTGCTTATTGTTTACTGATCTTATTTTTATTTTGATCATTATTTTTTAAGTTGTTTTGATTACTACTAGAGTGGCAACTCATCAGAAGAGTAATATACATTGTAGTGTTGCTTCTCTGCACGCACACCTCACTAATAGCTTCCTAAATCCACAGGGATAAAGTGAGGTAAATGTAGGATAAAAGTAATTTTTTCCCTAATTTACAGCCCTTAGCTAGCTGAGATTGAGCTCCATTGATCTTCCTTAATCGCTTGGGAAGAATGCTCAATAAAGGCTTACCTTCCTCTTTACTTAAATAATACCAATTGCTTTAATTACCAAACATTGTAAATACTCTTATTTATTTACCAGATACTCATACCCTCTCTGATTCCCACAAATTTGGCATTGGTGAGTGCAATGTTTAATGATTTTAGTTACTCAAGTAAAAAGGGTCAAATACAAACTCTTCTGTTTGTCACATTGAATAGTGACAGATGGTTACAACATGTATCATGGTGAGCACTGAGTAATATATAGAATTCTTAAATCACTATGTTGTACACCTGAAACTAATATAACATTGTATGTCAGCTATACCTTAATAATATTTTTTTAAAACTTAATATTTTTCTACCCTTTGATTCTGAGCATGACTGTGTCATTTCCTTTGGCAAATGAGATTATAAAAGACATTATATAAATGAGGCTTGTAAAAACACTTGTTTATGCTTTCATGTCCCTGCCATAGTCATAAAAATATGCATCAGTCAACCTACAGATAGAAGAGAAACATATGATCAGAGTTGATCTCCACCTATCATCCCCGCCAGGCCAGTCTAGATCAGCCAAAGGCAGCTGACACCCCAGTGAG
>NW_027769225.1:0-295 GCF_054177405.1 Leptonychotes weddellii
TAGAAATCTAATCATTCGTGTATACGCTATACCAGTCTATTCAGAAATCCTAATTACCTCTAGTCATTTCACCTGAATGTGTTCTGTAATTTGGGCAAGTGATAAAACAAAAGATCTATTCTGAACTTTAGTACATATCCATAAAACACAGTTTCCTTCAATTCCAACTTTATTTCAGTCATTTGAAATAAAAAAAAAAATCAGTATTTGTTCTGATTATTGGATACTCTTGTTATAAGACATTTACCTCAGAGCTTTAAGAGACATGTTTGTTATTGATGTACAGGAAGCCAAG
>NW_027769226.1:0-295 GCF_054177405.1 Leptonychotes weddellii
GGCAGACAGTGAGCGGCAGGCTTGTAGCTAAAACCACAAACCACAGGCAGCAGCGTGTGCAGAGGCCAGGGAGCGCGCTCCACAGCCTGGCTCTGCGAAGCCTCGGGGGCTCAGGAGGGGTGAGGTGCAGGCAGGGGGAGGGTTGTCCGGGTCCAGATGGGCCAGCCCCTCTTCCAGCACAGATGCTGTGGGAGGCAGCGCCTTACCTCGGCCGTGGGGAAGAGGGGCACGGCGAACTGCAGCAGGCCGGCCACCTGGATCTGCATGGTGGTGAGTGAGCGCTGGAAGATGGTCA
>NW_027769227.1:0-295 GCF_054177405.1 Leptonychotes weddellii
GCCCTTATCAGATATGAGGTCTGCAGACATCTCTCCTGCTCTGTAGGTTGCCTTTTCAGTTTATTATTGATTATTTCTTTTGCTGTGCTATTTTTGAAAATAAAGTTTAAAAAAAATTTTTTTTAGATTAAAAACATCTGGGGGGATAGAAGTGACACATAATATCGTGTAAGTGTAAGGTGCAGGGGTGCTGGGGGAACGCGCTTCTATATCGCAACATGATCACTACAGCAGCCTTCGCTAACCCCTTTATCCCGTCACATATTTCTCACTTCTTAAAGTTTTTTTTTTTTTT
>NW_027769228.1:0-295 GCF_054177405.1 Leptonychotes weddellii
CTCTTCTTGTGGTCAGGCTCTCTCAGACCACGTTTGCCTAGACATGCCACAGACCATCCCTACCCACACTGCACCATGTTGGATAAAGGGGCCCTTGCCGTGGTGCTGACTCCCAGGACTTGACTTGAACTGGGGTTCAGAATACCCCCGCCCCTCTAACCACAGCTCTAATTAGGGTTTCTACTCTTCTTCTCTTTCCCGGTATTTGGCCTCAGACATCATCCAGGGCACAAAGCCCATTCCCTGGGAATCACACCAATATCTAAACCTTCTGTTTTCCCCTCCAACTCCCCCC
>NW_027769229.1:0-295 GCF_054177405.1 Leptonychotes weddellii
AGTCTCTAGAATACCAAGTAGGGGAAATGATATTTAGATGAAGCCCATGTAGGTGTCATGGACCCACCCACCACTCCAAAATGGGCCATTTTGGCGTATCGATCCTTTTAAATAGAAGCTACTTGAGAGCCAGTCTGTGCAGGAGGGACCCTCCGACCCCGCTCTGTCCCCTGAAGGCAGGGGGTAAATCTCCCTTGTGGAAGGCGCCTTCCCTGTCCCAGGAGGAAGGGAAAACGTCCTTGTCACCAGAGGTGGGGCATCAAGAGCCCAGAAGCTGTATCAACAACCCTCGTTA
>NW_027769230.1:0-295 GCF_054177405.1 Leptonychotes weddellii
GATTTTATGATTTGGACTCGGCTTCTTGAATTTAAAGTGGAGGTTGCACATGACTGATGAAATCCACATCATCTTCCATGCTGCCTGCTAGAGTGTCTTACAGCTCAGTTAACAAAGTCAGCCACATCAGGATGAAACATGTGCATGAGTCAATTTCATGTAGAGGCCGCCTGGGGAAATCATGATGGCCTCAGCCTAAATACAGATTCCATCCAGGTTTAACATTATACATCATGATATGGTAATTTATTCTCTAAAGCCACAGCCTTGATTTGTTTCTCAGAGTCCGCTTGAT
>NW_027769231.1:0-295 GCF_054177405.1 Leptonychotes weddellii
TACAAACTTTGTATTATTTACTTCTGTGAAAAATGCTGTTGATATTTTGATAGGGATTGCATTGAATCTGTAGATTGCTTTGGATAGTATGGACATTATCAATTCTTCGAATCCATGAACATGGAATATCCTTCCATTTGTTTGTGTCATTTTCAATTTCTTCTATTAGTGTTTTATAACTTTCCAGAGTACAGGTCTTTCACCTCTTTGGTTAAGTTTATTCCTAGGTATTTCATTCTTTTTGGTGCAATTTTTAATGGTGTTGTTTTTAGGGAAATATGGTTATATAAGTACT
>NW_027769232.1:0-295 GCF_054177405.1 Leptonychotes weddellii
CATTTTAACAATATTAATGCTTCCAATCCATGAGCATGGGATATCTTTCCATTTATTTGTGTCTTCAATTTCTTTTATCTATGTCTTATAGTTTTGTTTTTTTTTTCTTCTTCAAAGATTTTATTTATTTATTTGACAGAGACCGAGATAGCGAGAGCAGGAACACAAGCAGGCGGAGTGGGAGAAACAGGCTTCCTGCTGGGCAGGGAGCCTGATGTGGGACTCGATCCCAGGACCCTGGGATCATGACCTGAGCTGAAGGCAGATGCTTAACGACTGAGCCACCCAGGCACCC
>NW_027769233.1:0-295 GCF_054177405.1 Leptonychotes weddellii
ACTTACCAAGAACCTTCCACTTTTTCCTGACCTTCGAACTAAAATAATCCATTCATCAGCACCTTTGTCAGCAACAAAAAATCTCATTATAACTTCAGTGTACAGGGTACTATACTAAGTGTTGGTGCTTTCACACTTGCCTCTTTTCTTAGAGGCTATTACAAGAGACTAGGAGAAAATCTACTCTTAAAACATGCATGTCTCAGGAGAAGGAATACTCAAATAAATGTTTATATCTGACATAAGTTGAATATTCCAAAAAGCGGGTCTCTGTGCAGTAAAATGCTGAGTATAG
>NW_027769234.1:0-295 GCF_054177405.1 Leptonychotes weddellii
AACTTTCATTTAAGTGCCTTAAAAATCTTCATGAACTTTTCTGGATAGCCAACTTGGCAAATGCCAAGGACTCAGACTTAATGATGAATATTAAAACACTACAAGCTAATATTACTCAGCATAAATACTTATTGAAATTTTTCGTACAGGAAAGAAATGACTGAGGGGCGCCTGGGTGATTCAGTCATTAAACGTCTGCATTTGGCTCAGGTCATGATCCCAGCCAGGGTCCTGGGATTGAGCCCTGCATTGGGCTCCCTGCTCAGCAGGAAGCCTGCTTCACCCTCTCCCACTC
>NW_027769235.1:0-3864 GCF_054177405.1 Leptonychotes weddellii
CGAGCTGAGAGCCCGCGCCTGGGCTTCGTCTCTGCAGCCGGCTTCCCCGCTCTGATACCTGGGAGCTCTGCCACACTCAGGCACCCCCAGTCTTTCTGTGACCCCGAGGGTCCTGAGACCACACTCTCCCACGAGGGTTCCACCCCCCACTTAGCTACTGGAGCGACGTCCCTCAGCAGAGCCGACTTCTAAAAGTTCCAATTTTGTGCTCCAGCTCTATCACTTGCCAGAAGCGGCCATCGGAGGCCCCTCCCCCGCCATCTATCCTCCCGGATATCGCCTTGGATTTACTTCTCATCACGTCCTACCTTCCAGATAGTCGCTTTTCTGTTCAGAGAGTTGTTGCTCTTCTTTTCTTCAATCTCCTGTTGAGTTTGTAGGTGTTCAGAATGGTTTGATCCCTATCCAGCTGAATTCCTGAGAGGAGATGAAATCCAGGTCTCCTACTCCTCCGCCATCTTGCTCCACCCCTCTGTATATATCCTTTTAATAGCTTTCTACTTAATGGTCTAGTTTTAGGAAAGGGAATCTAAATTTGTGTACTCTAAACTTTAAAACCTAGAGGAACTAATTTTCTCCTCAAAAAGATGAAAAGAAACACGAGTTTAACCTTGATTATCCCTGTGAACAGAGGAAGTTATTAGCATAGATAATCCCAGACCCAGTTATGTGCTTGAGTTTTCTTAGATTTGTTTCCCCAAGGGGCACAGAGGGAACTTGACGGCGGAGTCATGGGGCAGTTTCCACGTTCTGTTCACTCTTACATCCTCTCCTCTCTTTGCAGAGGAGGACAGGATCACCTTCCGAAGGTACCGATGTCCCAACCTGGGAGACACTGCTGTACCAGCTTTTCATGTTGCAGCCCAACTGAACTACAATATCCTGGCAACTCAAAATTCAGTATTTGGTCTGAGTTGCAATCTGAAACATTCCTTTTAGTCAGAAGTTTTCATTCACTGTTACTCTGTTGAATCCATTGTTAAATCACAAGGTCCGGTCAGATACAAGCAAGAGGAAATACACAACTTAGACTCCGGCTGTGGAACAAGCCATGTTAAACGATAAAAGAACAAAAGAACATAGTGTGACTTGGAAATAAAGTCATCGAAGAAAGAAAGATTCACATAAGCTTGAGCTGTATTTGAAGAACTTGAGATGTGAATTCTTCACCCAGCAAGCTATTTATAGGAATTACTAAAATGCCTTCTTCAGAGTAATTGTTGAAACAAATGTTAATTTGATTTAACATGGCTTGACTTTTGAGGGGTAGGAGTGTTTACTTAGATCCAGAAATTGTGGAAAACTGAGGTGCTTACAAGTGTAGAGAGGATAATAAAGTTAACAGGGTATGGAGTTAGTGGGTGATCTTTTAAAACATTTTCAGTGAACATGGAATGGGTGCAAATAGTATCACTGGGTTCAACCAATCATTTTAAAGTTTTACGAACTTGAGCCCAGAAAGGATTAAAAAAAAAAAGAGAGACTGAGAAAGACTTTTCCAAGGATGACCAGCCAGCTAATATTGAGTTGGTTTGAATAACTTATCTTCTCTGATTCACACTATCTCAATTTACTTAGTACTAAAGTTTACCTCAATCCTAAATTTCACCATGTAAGTGTCATGTGCTAACATGGGAGAAAGAAATCCTCCTGGGCCTCAGTTTCTTCATCTCTAAGACAAATGAGGCTTATAAAAGTTCTGATGTTCCTCTCAGTTCTGGCATTCTCTAATTCTGAAAACCCTCTGCCTCAGTCAGAATCCCATAGCTGATGTGGACTGACTAGAGCCATATGGATTGAAATTGCTAAATGAGGTTTCCCCAACTTATAATTACATTTTTCAAATAGAAATGGTACAATCACTGTAGAAATATATGTGATATTTAAGAAAATATAAATGGATTTATTACATCAGTGTAAATGATCAAAACCATAAAAGTACAAACTAAACTGGAGAAAATTTATTTTACAATTTACAGTTCACTGTCAATTACTGTCTTAAGCATTAAAATTCTTTATTTTTAATTGTCTATTGTCTATTGAAAAATATACCCATTGCAAAATATTCAAGAGGTACAGAAGTATATAAAATTAATTTTATTATCTCAACCCCAGTTTTTTTTCCAAATGCATGACAGTTAATAGTTTCTTTACCCTTACAGAAATAGTTTATGTACACACAAGCAAAGACATCTACATTCCACCTTTACATACTTTTTATACTCAAATGGGCACATAGTGTATACAATTTTTACTTTTAACCTTAGTTAAGATTTAATATCCCTAATATACCTTGGAGATCATTCCATATAAGCACAAAGAAGTATTATTTGCCATGAATGCATCATAATTCCTTTAACGCATGTACCATAATTTATGTAACTAGTTGCCTATAAACAGATATTTAGAGGTCTTCCTTTATTCCTATTATCAACTATGCTGCAATATAGATTCCTAAACATCCACATTGCACAGATGTATATCTGAGAAGTAGTATTGCTAGATGAGAGAGAACACACATTTTTACTTTTGAGAAATAGTGATTTCACCAAAGATATCGTACCAGTAACTCTTTCCGACATTACATAAATGTACCTGTTCCCCTCATTCTCACTCATGACACTTATCAAATTTTTCTACCTTTTATACATTTTAGGGTAAAAAATAGAATCTTGTTTCTTTCATCTGTATTTATATGAGAGTCATATTGAGCATCTCCTATGTTTCTTACCCATTTACAAATTCTCTCCTAGATATGGTTTTATTTTAAAAAATGAAATGTTTTTTATTCTTTGATTTGGGGATTTGGAAAAAAAATTCTCACTGGAGAAGGTTCTATGTGAAACATAAGAAAAAAATACATTTGAGTACATTAACAATAACTACATCGTAGAGAAAAGACTAATAAATTTGAAGAATACCTATTAGGAAGACAGGCAAAGTACAGGAAAGTAAAATTCACAGAGAACAAATGGATGAATGAATGAGTGAATATTCAATTGTGCTGATTAACTAGACTCCAAGTCACATATATGTTATATTAATAGATCTACCAGTCCTCCCATCTGCTCTGAATTGAAGTCTCCAAGTATGAGGTTCTAGCATTAGTATTTTAGAGTTCCTTGTTTGATTTTGCTTTGCACCTAGATGCAGGGGTATATAACTGTGTTTGTGTTCAAAAGTGGTCTTTACGATCTGAGCACAGAACCTGGGAAGCACAGTATATGACTTCTAGTTCTGTTACTCACAATATGTCCTCTAACAAATCACCTAACCCCTCAGTGCCTCAATATCCTTCTTTGTCAAAAGGGATTAGGACACACACTTAACCTGTCTTACAGGGCTGTAGGAAGGATCAAATGAAAGAACAGATAAAAAAATGCTTTGATCAATTTTTAAAATACAGTACAAATTAAGCCTATTATCATCTCTGGTACAAATCCTGCAGAATAGAAGCTGTCACTGGGAGTACAGGCATAAAATCCTCTTTGAGCTGCATTAAATATAAATGTCGAAGTATTTCTCAAATATGCTTAATCAGAAAATTAAGGTGTTTTTTTTTCCCTCCAAATAGGAGACACTCTCCACCAATAAAACAGATATAATTAAGCTATCCCAATGAAAGGGGAGGATACTTCCTCTTACCTGACTTTATCCATACTAACTCTCTTCAAAGCATATATAGGTTTTTCTTAAAGATGCACTGGAAGCCCATTTTTGGACTTGATTATTTGTTTTTTGGGGATTGAGTTTGAGAAGTTCTTTATAGATCTTGGATACCAGCCCTTTATCCATAGTGTCATTTGCAAATATCTTCTCCCATTCTGTGGATTGCCTCTTTGTTTTGTTGACTGTTTCCTTTGC
>NW_027769236.1:0-295 GCF_054177405.1 Leptonychotes weddellii
AACTCTTATATGTGAAAGTTTTGGAGCAATACAAAAATAACATTCTTGCCATTCACCAACATGTGAAAACCAAATGGCAGAATTAATTCTACTTCCTTTTTTAAAAACTACAGTGGTGGGCGCCTGGGTGGCTCAGTTGGTTAAGCGACTGCCTTCGGCTCAGGTCATGATCCTGGAGTCCCTGGATCGAGTCCCGCATTGGGCTCCCTGCTCGGCAGGGAGTCTGCTTTGCCCTCTGACCCTATCCCCTCTCATGTGTTCTCTCTCATTCTCTCTCTCTCAAATAAATAAATAA
>NW_027769237.1:0-295 GCF_054177405.1 Leptonychotes weddellii
GTCCTGTGGTACAGCATCCCTTAGTGAGCAGCTAACCTGGCAGCACATACGTGAACGTGTGTTAGGAAATTCAGCGAAGCCGCTGAATCGTGTGGTCCTTGGGAGGACGCTCAGGGAAGTCTTCCAGGAGCAGAAGGAGCTTAGTGGAACGTGTGCCTTCTAAGTGTCAGTGCCTTGCCCTCATCGTGCCCGGGCACACATGAAACCAACCCCCTCCGTCTCCTTAGCCCTTCAGTGGCCAGGAGCACCTGCGGGGCCTCTGACCTGGCGTGGAAGTTCGGCACCTCCCCAGAGC
>NW_027769238.1:0-295 GCF_054177405.1 Leptonychotes weddellii
TGGTTAACAGGTAGAACCTGCTGGAGGTGAAGACAACTAACATCATTAAAAATATAAAGAAGGTTGGGGCACCTAGGTGGCTCAGTTGGTTACTCTTGATTTCGGCTCAGGTCATGATCTTGGGGTCCGGGGATCCAGCCCCATGTCAGACTTAGCACTCAGCACTCAACAGGGAGTCTGCTTGGGGTTCTCTCTCTCCCTCTCACTCTGCCCCTCCCCAATTTAAGTAAATAAATAATTTTTTTTTAAATTTTTTTATTGTTATGTTAATCCCCATACATTACATCATTAGTTT
>NW_027769239.1:0-295 GCF_054177405.1 Leptonychotes weddellii
GGGCTCCCTGCTCGGCGGGGAGTCTGCTTCTCCCTCTCCCACTCCGTTTGTGTTCCCTCTCTCGCTGTGTCTTTCTCTGTCAAATAAATAAATAAAATCTTAAAAAAAAAAAAAAAAGAACAAAGACTACCTTGGGCGCCTGGGTGGCTCAGTTGGTTAAGCGACTGCCTTCGGCTCAGGTCATGATCCCGGAGTCCTGGGATCGAGTCCCGCATCGGGCTCCCGGCTCGTCGGGGAGCCTGCTTCTCCCTCTGACCCTATCCCCTCTCATGCTGTTTCTCTCTCTCTCTCTCTC
>NW_027769240.1:0-295 GCF_054177405.1 Leptonychotes weddellii
GATCCCAGGGTCCTGGGATCAAGTCCCACATCCGGCTCCCTGCTCAGAGGAGAGCCTGCTTCTCCCTCTGCCTCTTCACCTCCCCCTGCTCATGCTCTCTCTCTCTCTCTCTGTCTCAAATGAATAAATAAAAAAAATCTTTAAAAAAAAATAAAAAGCAATAAACTTTTCACTTTAAAAAGTTTATCTTAGTAATAGTGTCCCTTTGGTACATTAAAAATTGGCATTATAGGATTATGCAGACTTTTCTCTTTTTTGACTGTGTCAGTTTTTGTAAGTTGTGTTCTCTAAGAAT
>NW_027769241.1:0-295 GCF_054177405.1 Leptonychotes weddellii
TAGAAAAGAAAAAGAAATACCACACTGGAACTACCCAATTTCTTCAAAATCACTGAGCAAGAAAAGCAACATTGAACTTCCATACCGATTTTATACAACTTTTATACAGTACCTTGACTTAAATCCAAGAGCCAAAGTTAAGACTCTCCTCCTCTATTTTTGGTAAACAACTGCATGGTAAACTTAGATGACTCTTCCCCCTGGATTTTACCTGGGAGTGGCCTTTTTAGTTTTTTACTTAAAAGAGGGCAGGTTTGGCACTTTTATACTGATGTCACCAATGTTAATATTTCTT
>NW_027769242.1:0-295 GCF_054177405.1 Leptonychotes weddellii
ACTGCAAGTCTGTACCTCCCACTCCCCTTTACTTATTTTGCCATTCTTTGCACTCACCTCCCTTCTGACAAACACCAGTGGATTGTTCTGGTTCTTTTTTTTTTTTTTTTCTTTGTCCATTTGGTGTTTTTTTGTTAGATTCCACATAAAAGTGAACTCATATGGTATTTGTCTTTCTTTGACTTTTTTCTCTTAGCGTAATATCCTCTAGGTACATCCACAGTGGCAAATAACAGTATTTCATTCTTTTTAATAACTGAGTAATATTCCATTATAGAGATGATAGATGAGAGAA
>NW_027769243.1:0-295 GCF_054177405.1 Leptonychotes weddellii
AGCGACCGCAGCATCATGCAGAGCCAGAGCGTGATGCTGGCCCTGGCGCCCGGGGACCGTGTCTGGGTGCGCCTCTTCAAGCGCGAGCGGGAGAATGCCGTCTACAGCGACGACGTGGACACCTACATCACCTTCAGCGGCCACCTCATCAAGCCCGAGGATGATTAGTGCCCCCAGCAGGGCGGCCCCAGCCCCCGGGGGGTGGGGGGCTGTCCTCCTGCAGGGCCTCGGTGTGTCCCTCTGTAAAATGGGCCCCCGGGACCTGGCATTCTGGGTGAGCTTCCTCTTCTTTCCT
>NW_027769244.1:0-295 GCF_054177405.1 Leptonychotes weddellii
GTCAGTCCCGTAAGTCCTGGGCTCCATTCCCCTTGCTCATCATCTGGATCCACCGGCCCACCACAGTCCTCTTTATTCCCCACCACGTTCCCAGCTGTACCCCCCCCCCACTCTCTACTGTGGCCAAGAGTGCCCGCCTAATCTAGAAGTGTCATTGGATGCAGAGATGGCCAGTTTGTAGTCCTGTTCAGTGAGCTGCGAGGGGTGCAGATCTCCCTTCATGAAGCCAGAGAGGATGACGAAGCTAAGAACCAAAAGGTTCACGCCCGTGAACACCTTGGTAACCAGGGCCGAC
>NW_027769245.1:0-295 GCF_054177405.1 Leptonychotes weddellii
CCAAATGGACACATAAAGTGAACCATCACAAAAACTATTAATATTAGCAAAATAAACTTTAGAGCAAAAAACATTATTAGAGTCAAAGAGAGTCACCAAGAAGTTATAATAGTCCTGAATCTATACCTGACAACATAGACTAAAAAAATCTACACTTGAATTACAAAAATAAGTTCTACCACCAATAGTAGATTTTTTTTTTTTTTAAAGATTTTATTTATTTTGAGAGAGAGAGAATGAGAGAGAACACATGAGAGGGGATAGGGTCAGAGGGAGAAGCAGACTCCCTGCCGAG
>NW_027769246.1:0-3864 GCF_054177405.1 Leptonychotes weddellii
AGAATTCCTGCCAGAACAAACCAACCAACCCCAAACAAGTGTTCCTTTCCTTCCCTTCGCACCTGTCCCTGGGAGCTCCGGTGATCCTCAGAACGGGACTTGGGACTTGCCGGGATTCCACCCCCTCCCATTCCATTCCCGGATCCTATTTCCTTCCCGTCTTTCTTGCTGTCTTCCTCACCCCCCATTTTCTCTAGCTCCCTGAATCTCTTCCTTTCCTTCCTTCGTGGCTACTGCTCCTTTTCCTTCTCTTCGCTCCCGGTTCTTCAAACCACCGCTCTCCAGGCCAGCGGAGGAATGGGCTACCCAGTCCGAGAGGACGATCATCGGAAGACGTTTCTCTCTGGTCAGGACACTTTGGGGGTCCATGCTGAGGAGGCGGAGTGAGGTGGCCCCAGCGGAATGGCTGAGGGTCCATAGCCAGTCCCCAAGGTCTGGGCAGGACGGGCTGCTCTAAGGCGACTCGGTCCCTGGGGCTACCCACAACAGGTTACGTCGCGTTCCGCAAGCTAAATCTGACCGGCAAAGGCCCTCGGAATTGAGACCCGCGGGCTACCTCGTCCTTTGCAAGGCGTTTTTAAGTGGAAGGACCACGGCGCCTCCTTGTGGTCCCCTCAGGGACGGCGTCTTGGCGTCCGCATCACCTAGGATGCTGCAACGTCGTGTCCTAAGAAAACCAATCCAACTTCCCAGTTAGACGAAGATCCACTCGAACGCAGGCGCTTACAAAGAAATTGTCCCGCCTGTCCTCCTGGCGCTGTCGGGAGCCCGGGAGCCGCGCCCTCTGGGCCTCCTTCTTAGGGGCGCTGCCGAGTCCCTATGCGAGGATTTTGGGCTGAGTCTCAGCGCCTCGCCACACTTCATCGTCCTTTTTAGGTGCGTCCAACGCAGCCTCGCCCCAGGGAGAGCTCCCGGTCCGAAGAGTAAAATCAGACGGCCTTGCCGGCTTCAATCCAGGACAGAGAGTCCTCTCCCTATTATGAATCGGATTCGAACGGAAGCTGTCACGGCCCTATACCCCACCCCATGAGCAAGGCTCGCCACCCAGGACCTGCGGTGGTGTGGTCAGGTGTAAGTAGGTGACAGCATTTTCTCCTGGGGTTTTTCCTCGGTGGCTGTATCTGCATCTCTCTCTCTCTCTCGTTTTTTCTCTCTTCTCACCTGCTTGTCCCACCCTTTCTCTCCACCCTTTCGCCCGCTGGCGCCCCCACAGGCTGAGGTTGCCGCAAGGTCCTGGGTGGAGAGCTCAGTGCAATTCCAGGTGGTGCCCCCTAGACGTTTCCACAATCGGGACATTAACGTGATTCAGCTGCCAATTTTAAAAAACAACCAGTTTTGAAAGTTTCACATCCTCCCATTCTGGGGTTTTTCTAGGACTAAAATTTAATAGGCCACAGTGAAATTTTTGGTCCCTCCCAGCACCATGCAGCGGAATGCATCCTTCACCGAGCATCTATTGGGTGCCTACTGGGTGCTAGGCCCTGCTGTGCACAGGGGCTGCATGGTGAGTAGACCCCAGATCCTGCCTGGTGGAGCCCTCCTCTGGAGGCACTGAGAGCAGGCAGCAAGTTGGGGGACATAGCCGGTTCGTGTCCTTCCCACGGCGCCTATCCTGGCTGTGGAATTCGCGGTGAGCGGGACGAGTGCCGCTCAGGGAAGAATGGCAAATGGATGACTTCAGCCTATGAGCCTGTGGTCGTCACCTAGAGCGGGGAGGCTGTGAGGGGAGGCCCCTGGGCCTGTCATGGGGCATCAAGTGCTCACTTGCTAGTATCGATGCCCCAAAACTGTGCCCAACATCAAGACTCAATGTCTCCAGGGGTGCCTGGGTGGCTCAGTCGGTTAAGCAGCTGCCTTTGGCTCAGGTCATGATCCCGGGGTCCTGGGATGGAGCCCCTCATGGGGTTCCCCGCTCAGCGGGAAGTCTGCTTCTCCCTCCCCCACTCCCCCTGCTTGTGTTCTCTCTCTGTCAAATAAATAAATAAAATATTAAAAAAAGAAAAGACTCAATGTCTCCAGCACCAGTGGGTTTTGAATGTGTTTTAAGCAGAGGATGCAGGGGTTGGGCAGCAAGTTCTCACCCACGGCAACACTGAGATTTTGTAATAACCTGGTCTCAGTCGTGTAATCAACGCCTATGGCTGTCAGTGGAAAGATTAGTGGTTCAAGCCCATTGTCCGAAGTTCTAGTCTTTACTTAAACACATTTTCTGGCTTTCAGATTCTCAAAATTTACCAAAGCTTCTCCAGCAGCTTTTATCTTTCAGGCCGAGATCTCACCCAGCCACCGTCAGTCCCCCCACCTCACCCCGCATTTTGATTTACGGGTGCAAGGGAGGCGGCAGGGGAGTCTCTGAATTCACCTAGTTCTGCCCTGTCCGATGGTTTCTCTCCATCCTTATCAGATGCCGCTGGTCCCTTTGCGCCATCTAGAGCACAAAGGCCACCTTGACCTATCTGATCTGACATCTGGATTCCAGGAGAACTGCCGGGGCCAGAGGCTGAAGGCACAGGCATCAAAATCGCCAACTGGTCAGACTCTAGGTTAGTGAACCTCAATGCTCAGTATTAACCACATCATTACAGCATGCCAGGAACACTTTGATTTGAGAGGGTCGCATCCTTTCTTTTTTATTATTATTATCAATAAACATTATTTATTTATTTATTTATTTTAAAGATTTTTTTTTTATTTATTCATTTGACAGAGATAGACACAGCGAGAGAGGGAACACAAGCAGGGGGAGTGAGAGAGGGAGAAGCAGGCCTCCCACAGAGCGAGGAGCCCGATGCGGGGCTCGATCCCAGGACTCTGAGATCATGACCTGAGCCGAAGGCAGATGCTTAACGACTGAGCCACCGAAGCGCCCCAATAAACATTATTTTTAAAGAACAATTTGAGTTTACAGGTAAATTAATAAATGAATTCATAGGCACCATGTTCTCCCTCACACAATTTCCCCTTACATTCTTGCATTACTGTGGTACATTTGTTACAAGTGATGAAATAATATTGACACGGTATTAACTGAAGCTGGTAGTTTACATTAGAGTTCATTCTTTGTCATATAGTTCTATGGGTTTTGACACCTGCATGTCATGAATCCACCACTACAGTATCATATAGGATAATTTCACTGTCTAAAAAGTCCCAGTGTTCTACTTATTTATCCCTCCTCTCATCAGAGACCTATGGCAATCACTCATCTTTTTATTGTCTCTATAGTTTTGCCTTTTCCAGGACATCCTATAGTTAGACTCACACAGTCTGTAGACTTTATTGTATGCTTCTTTCACCTAATGCTATGTATTATTAAGGTTTCCACATGTTTTTCATGGCTTGATAGCTCATTTCTTTTTATTGCTAAATACCATTTTATAGATGTACCACTTTGTTTATCCAGTCACCAATCGAAGGACATTTTGGTTACTTCCACTTTTTGACAATTATGAATAAATCTGCTAAAAACACTCATCTGCAAGTTTTTGCTTGAACATAAGTTTTCATTTCATTTGGGTAAATACCTAGGGCTGTGATTTCTGGATCAAAGGTAAGGGTATGTTTTGTTTTGTAAGAAATTTCCAAAGCATCTTCTTCTCCTTCTTTTTTTTTTTTTTAATTTTATTATGTTATGTTAGTCACCATACAATACATCATTGGTTTTTGATGTGGTGATCCACGATCCATTGTTTTCGTATAACACCCAGTGGTCCATGCACTACGTGCCCTCCTTAATACCCATCACCGGGCTAACCAATCCCCCCTCCCCCCTCCCCTCTAAAACCCTGTTTGTTTCTCAGAGTCCATAGTTTCTCATGGTTCATCTCTCCCTCCAATTCCCCGCCCATTTTTCCCTTCCTTCTC
>NW_027769247.1:0-295 GCF_054177405.1 Leptonychotes weddellii
GGAGCTTTCTTTAATTAGTCAAATGCATCGGGCCTCCTTCTAAATGGATCTTAAAAGAAGAAAAGAAGTCAAAATAGGCAGCTGAGATCTAGAACGGGACAGGGACCATCTAAAAGGAGCAGAAGATAGGGCTGTCACAAAGCTGACAAGTTATGGGGAATAACACGTGTGGACCCTGGAACGTGGTGAAGGTACCACAGGCATGTAAGTGCACACCTACCAAATTGTTTATATTAGTTTGTGCAGGTTATGACTGAAGAGCAATTACACCTCAACCATACCTCAATAGAGCTGA
>NW_027769248.1:0-295 GCF_054177405.1 Leptonychotes weddellii
AAAAAAAAAATCATTTTATGCCTCCTAAATGACGAGCCAGCTCTCTACGATATATAAATCCCAACATGACTGTGATTAAACATTAATCATTTTTATTCTTTATCCTGCATGGACCAAACTGGACGGTTCACAACTGCGAGGAGAAACATTTCCTGTGGATGGATGGCATCAATGTTTATACCCTGGAAACCAGGAGAGCTTTAGGACGCCCTCTGTGCTCAGGAATCCATGTCTACGTGGTCGGCCCGTCCACAGGAGAAGCTGGTGAGTCAGAAGGCCCTCTCGGAGCATCGCG
>NW_027769249.1:0-295 GCF_054177405.1 Leptonychotes weddellii
AAAGACCTGAAGAAGGCGAAGGAACATGTCATGTGGACATGTGGGGGAAGAGCCTCCCAGGCTGAGGTGACAACAGGGCAAAGGCCCTGTGATGGGAGTGGGCCTTTGCAGGAAAAAGAGTATCACCAGAGCAGAGAGCAGGAGGGCAAGTAGGAGGAGATGAGGTCAGAGAGACAATAAAGGGGGCAAGATCATCTAGAAAAAGAGTTAACTAACTATAGCCTAGGGTCATATGTGATCCGCCACCTCTTTTTGTAAATAGTTTTCTCAGAGCCACAGCCATGCCCTTTGGTTT
>NW_027769250.1:0-295 GCF_054177405.1 Leptonychotes weddellii
TTCCCACATATTATTTTTCTTTTGAGGGCATAAATACAAATTTTTCTTATATAAACTTTGGCCAAGACCCTTTGACCAAAAGATATGTTTGTTCTGTGAAGTTTAGATATAAAAATAAACAGAGGTGTTTTACTGGGAAATCATTACAGGAAAAAAGTTTTGCAGGAGAAACCTGTAAGTATACATCCCCAACTATATCTTAGTTTTCTTTGCCCTATTCCTGTGAATAATCCTTTCTTTCCCCATGTCACCATTCTTCTATCCCTGGAAAATATATTTCCCTTTTCAAAATATA
>NW_027769251.1:0-295 GCF_054177405.1 Leptonychotes weddellii
AAAAAAAAAAGAAAAGCTTCACCAGCTGGGCCCCTAGCTGGGCCCCTAGGGGACGGGCCTCTTGATGTTGGCTCTTGACTCAGCCCATCACTCCCCTTCTCCCTCTGAGCCCAGCAGATGGCCTGTTTCTGCCCCCGCCCAAGAAGCACTCCCTGCCCCCAGCACCCACATGCAGCTCGAGGGGGGATCCTCACAGGGGCTACCCCAGAACCCAAAGTGGGGAGCAGTGGGAGCTAGGTCTGCTTCAGCCCTGAGGCTGGTACTTCAGCAGGGCAGAGGCACCGAGGTAGGTGTG
>NW_027769252.1:0-295 GCF_054177405.1 Leptonychotes weddellii
GAACAGACTGAGGTCTCTCTGCTCTGAGGCAGAGGGTTGGAAACGGTCTCTTCTGCTCTGACTCGCGGAAGAGACGCGGAAAGCCACCAGGGAAAGGCGCCAAAGAACAAAAGCCCCAAAGACTGAATCCCACTGAGCCCATCCCCCACCACAGGGGCACAGGGCAACTCCGCCCAAACAGGGTTACCTGAGTAACAGCTCGGCAGGCCCCTCCCGCAAAGACAGGCTGGGGGAACAAGAGGCCAGCAACCCTAAGGTCCCAAGAAAATAGGTGCATCTTGCTTGGGTTCTGGTC
>NW_027769253.1:0-295 GCF_054177405.1 Leptonychotes weddellii
ATCTGGCTTGACTAGACCAAAAATAGCCCCAAAATGTACAACCTAAGCCAGAACTATTCCCCCATGCTAAGGAACTCACAACATGTCGTCCTGAAAAAGATGAGAATCATGGTAAAGAGTATTTTGGGTCTAGTGGTAAGGATAGTAAAGAAAAAATGGTTAAAGCCAATCACTGCAAGTTCACAGAAAAAAAAGTCCAGTAAAACTACATCTCATTTGGGACGCCTGGGTGGCTCAGTCAGTTAAGTGTCTGACTCTTGATCTTAGCACAGGTCTTGATCTCAGGGTTGTGAGT
>NW_027769254.1:0-295 GCF_054177405.1 Leptonychotes weddellii
AAAAAAAAAAACTGTCAAGATGTCAAATCTCTCCTAATTGATATAATAGCTTTAACACAATCCCAATGAAAAAATACAACTGGAACCTTTTTTTGGGGGGGGGGGGTCAAAACTGGCAATCTGATTCTAAATTTACATGAAATGTGAAGGGCTAAAGAGAGCCAAATCAATCTTTCAAAATAGAAAAAAGAGTCCAAGGACTTATTACTATCTAATTTTAAGACTTCATTAAAAAGCTGTAGTAATCAAGACTATATGTCAGTATGTACTGATATAAGGATAGACAGAAAGATCA
>NW_027769255.1:0-295 GCF_054177405.1 Leptonychotes weddellii
GCTAGAAGACCCGTTTGGGTTTGGGCAGGGACCTGAAGGAGGTGAGGAAGGGAGTCACGTGGACATTCGTAGAAAGAACGATCCTGGCAAAGGAAATAGCCTGAGCAAAGGCCCTGAGGCAGGACCATGCCTGGTGTGTTTGAGGAACAGGGAGCTCGGTGTGTCTGGAACAGGGTGAGCAAGGGAGGAAGTAGAAGAACTGTGGGGTCAGGGTGAGGACTTGGGCAATCACAAGAGCCAGGGGAACAGCAGAGCGCGGAGGGCTCGGAGCAGGGAAGCGCAGGATTGACTTGAA
>NW_027769256.1:0-3863 GCF_054177405.1 Leptonychotes weddellii
AATACCAACACCTATTTGAAACCTAAAGATACCGGTATTGTATCATTTCTCACTTCACTGATGTACAATGAAGCGCTTACACTTCACCCCTGAAGAGGCAGAGCAGCATTACCAGGTGAGATCATGAGCTTTGCAATCAGCAAGAGCTGTGTTCACACCCACTTACTAGTTAGGAAACCCTCGGCAAGACACGGACTTTCTCTAAACTTCATTTTCCTTGTCTGTAAAGTAGGGACAATAGTTCCGACCTCACTTAACACAGTGCCGCCCTTAGGATGAAGGTCAGAAAATGTGAGCTATTGTTACTTACACGTGATTGTTACTGGCATTTAAAGGGGATTAAATCCTTGGAATTACTGTCAGTCCCCCTATGCCTCAGGACAAGGACTGTGGACGTTAATTGTACAGAAAACAGAACTATCTTCTCTAAAGCAGAAGAGGAAGCCTTGAGTAAGATCCGCCGTGCAGAGCCACTGACCCTGTGAGGCTTAAATGTCACAGCCTGGCGCTGAGTGATTATTTGTCAGTCAGAATTGCTTTGGAAATAAGTGTTGTTTTAAGGCGTGGACACTTGTCTCTAAGGATGCAGTCTTCTGACACAATGTACGGGCTGGTTTTCATATTATTTCCTCCTCTGTCTTTTGACTTTGTGTGGAAAGGTGGGATTTGGTTATGTTTTCCTTTTACATACCTCGCAAAAATTTCAGAAACTTAGGCAAATTCTGTCCTAAATCTCAAAATAAAAGAGACTGATGAATTTCTTCCAAGACTGAAATGTATAGAATTAAGGTATTTTTCCTATTTTTCTTCTTCTGCCAATTAGCAATATCACAGATGAGAAACCTAAAGAGATGATCCATTTACATCCTCAAGAAGACAGCAGTGTAAGGCCTCAAACTCTGCAAACAGATCGGGAAAACAGCAGGTACCTAATGTAAATACTGAATTCATAGTGTCTTCAAGAACTCAAATCCTGCAAATGAGAACAGGATCTGCGTATGTTGCCCCTCTAGTTGGATCGCTGGTACCAGGGGAGTTCGAAGGTACTTCAGGAAGTGGAAATGCCTCGGTTGTTGTCTTGTTGGATTCTGGTTGTTTCCAGTGAGTTGGGTGAGCACTGTCCGCGCTAAGCACAGGCACTGTTTTCACAAAGCATTCCCGTATTTTTGTGCAGGGCTGCTATGAACCTTTGAGAAGGAAGCCTTTGTTTTTCTTGTGGAACCCAAGCACTTGCCACGTGGGCGTGCCTCCGGGTCCCCCACTTCCCTTAAATGCACAGGGTCACCTCAGGATCCTGTGGAGACTCTGGATTTCCTGCCTCCCCACTCCCACTGAATTCTCTGCCTCACCTGGCCTCCTATGACTGCTCTTCCCGCCCCCCACCCCCGGAGGCTTGTCACTACACCTCATGCCTGCATTCCAGGAAGTCAAAGTACCAGCTTACTAGCAGAGCTGCTGTGTAGTAAATGTTTAGCTGTTTGCTAAAGGATTGGGGTGAAAAGGGAGACGATGCTACAACCCAAAGTGACACACAACGTGGAACTGAATGGTAGAAATCCCTGAACCGTAAAGTGACGGTTTTTGTAACTAAGGTCTGACTGGAACACAGCCTCCCTCACTGGTAGCCTACTTATGGCTACAACAGCTGAGTGGAGTAGAAGCCACAGAGGGCGAGACGGGGTGACACCCAGAGCCAAAATATTTATTATCTGGTCCTTAAGAAGAAAAGTGCCAGGCCCTGAACTGTATCGTATGATCAGGATTTTCTCACTGCTTGGTCCCCCTGGTAAGCCTTGGCTTTCCACCCTTTCCCTAGGCTTCTCTCACATTAGACTCCTGTCCGTTTTGTTAAGATCTTTAATGTGTTCTCAGGGGAGCTCATTTTGACTCCTGGTTTTCTTGTAAATTCAAACTTCCAATTTTCTTTATCAGACAGAGCAATTTGCCCAGTCCTTGCTTACTCTGCCTATGCCCAAGTGTCCTAAAATTTCTATCCACTCAGATTTAGGACACTGTCAGCAACACCAGCACCGAATCCCATAAAACAGATGAGGCCACTCCTGTAGAAAGCAGAAGCAAAAGTATCACATTTTTAAATAAATTTCCTTTCTGTCCTCTTTCCCATATATCAACGTGCATTAATTTAAACCTGTCCGTTTTTATCGACAAACATGTCAGAAATCTTAAACAGAGGACAGTAGAGTGGCCACAGGAAAAGGTAAGGGGGTAGGAGAGGCATTTTATAGTTAATCAAGATACAGGCAATTCAGATCTTCTAAACAAACATAGAAGGTAGGTCAACTTTCTCCTAATTAGAATGTGTGAATCCCTATGTTTACTACTTGGCTTTTACTCACTATGCTTTTGCTGAATAGCTTATTTTTGGTGACTGTTTATGGAAGCAAATGAAATAGGCATTGCTTTTTAAAAATTCTGAATTCCTAATTAACTTTTTGAAGCTTTAATGATCATCCAGCCTGATTCTTCTCAAAAGAGCATTTGCATATACTTGGGGAAATTTGACTGGTAGATCCATAGGATATGGAAGTCGTGACATGGTATGACTTCCTAGGAGAGTATTTTTTTTCTAATGTTATTCCAAATGTTGCAAGGGAAAAGAGCATTATATTAACACAAATACATATATATATATGGAACAGAAGTCAAACAATGCAGGAGATTTTAAGATAAAATAAGACAGAGAACATTATGCTTTCAGGGATGCTTTACCTTATGCTCTAAGGCTCTTGGGTTGATGCATTCCTTGTCCTTTACTCTGAAGGAAAAGCTGTGCGAAACTGATTCACAGCCCACCGTGCTGCCACCAAATATAAACACAGAAAGTAACTGCCCACTGTGAGGGCCGCGGTTGTCTTTCCAGAAGTCCATTTAAAAACACTACATCAAACACTAATGATGTAATGTATGGTGATTAACATAACATAGTAATAAAAAAAAATGCACAAGAGTACTTAAAAGAGCATTTGATTTCTCCTCAGTCCTGCTAGGGTAGCTACCTAAACACTTGACTATTTTTATTCCAATCAAACTTGCATTAACCCAGCTCAGAATTCACTCACCCAA
Source organism: Leptonychotes weddellii (assembly GCF_054177405.1). Classification (NCBI taxonomy): domain Eukaryota; kingdom Metazoa; phylum Chordata; class Mammalia; order Carnivora; family Phocidae; genus Leptonychotes; species Leptonychotes weddellii. The sequence continues at coordinate 3,085 of NW_027769256.1, forward strand.
GAAACTCTCCCAAAGTGCTCTGGTGCAAAGTAATGTCTGTCTTTGGAACTCATAGCACTTACTGTCTATACCATTTTTAGAATATTTTCTTTTAATAGTAATATGTGCTTATGGAAAATATAGAAAATACCAGAAAAATATAAATAGAAAAATAACCTGTAATGGCCTCCATCCAATGGCTAGTATTCATAAGCCTCTTCACATACTTTACAAGGTTATACATTGAGCTTTTATTAACTGCATAATATTAAATCCTGGTTTGGTTTCCACCAAATGATAACCATTCCCTTATCATTACAAACTGTATATAAACTTATATTCTATAGTATTCAAAATTTCATTTATCATTGTTGCCTCTTAGCACTATTGCACTTGCTCATTCTTCAAACACTGATCAGTCACTTAATGTACCAATATTGTACCTATGTGTTTTCTTTACCATGTTTTTACCATGCTAAACTAGAGTAAGGGAACCCCTTTTAAATTTCCCCTAATTCTAAGTGTAGACTTAATCAATGAGAAGTGTACACAGTTGAGGATAAACTGATCAAATTTCATGTATCCTCAACTCTTTTGAAACATTCTTTTATATCAAGGTACAGGTAAAATTGTGTACATTGTTGATCAACTTTTAATAAAATGGTAGGAAGTCCTTAATGAATTTGTGTCTAATCTCCTTTTTAAGACTGGAATTTTGGCCATAAAGTTCTCCAGGAGCAAGGCTGATCCTCTGTGGCAAGATGTGGTAGATAAGGAATGAGTCAGATCTGCACCCTGTG
>NW_027769257.1:0-295 GCF_054177405.1 Leptonychotes weddellii
TGTACTCACTACATGTGAGTACAATATTCAATAAGCTTTCACTTGTTTATAGTATAAAGAATATTCTTTTTTCTATCATAATACATACTAGTTATCGTATAACAAATTAGTCCCAAAATTAGCCATTTAAAACAACAAACATTTACTACTTCATCAGGTCAGGAATCCAGAAGAGTTTAGAGGGATGGTTCTGCCTCAGGGTGTCTCATGATATTGCAGTCAAACTGTCAACTATGGCTAGAGTCATCTCCAGGCTCAATTTGGGCTGGAGGATACATTTTCTTTTCTTTTCTTT
>NW_027769258.1:0-295 GCF_054177405.1 Leptonychotes weddellii
TCATTGCCCATGTTATAGATTGCAATAACAAGACATACGAAATAAACAGGTTACACCATGTGGTTAGTAAGCAGATTTGGCATCCGGCTCCAAATTCCAAGCTTATAACCACATTGATTCTAGTTAGTGAGCTAGATAGATCTGTTTAGAAAGGGGTTGAAGGATACAACTGTTTATATATAGTAGAAACGATCCATTCCGACTCTGGAGAAGTCAGTTTCGTGGAAATAAGACTTTGATTCTGGTGCTATGAGTTAGCAAAATGCTGGGTTTGCATTTTATCCACACAAGACTC
>NW_027769259.1:0-295 GCF_054177405.1 Leptonychotes weddellii
AATAAAATAAAATAAAATAAAATAAAATAAATATAAGAGAAATTCTGGAAACTCATAAATATGTGGACATTAAACAACACACTCCTTAACCAATTAATGTTTCGCAGGGGCTAGTGGGAATAGAGAGTGACTGCTAATGGGCATGGGATTTCTTTTTTGGCTGATGAAAGTATTCTAAAATTAGGTAATGACGATGATTGCACAACTCTGTGAATATTCTAAAAACCATGAATTGTACAAATCAAAAGGATAAGTTTTATGGTATATAAACTATATCTCAATAAGATAGATAGAT
>NW_027769260.1:0-295 GCF_054177405.1 Leptonychotes weddellii
CTTAGCGTGAGAGTGTGCGTGGGGCACATAGCGGGCAGGTGTTTGAAAGGCAGCGGCGCTGGCCGTAGGTTAAGGACCCACGAGACCCCCCTAGCATCCCCTAGCCCCGGGCATCGCCCTGGTGCTTGTAAGGGAGTGCGTGGGCTTCGGCAGGAACCTTTCTCGGATTCCTTGCACCAGAGCCCTACCCCAACAGGGGCAGAGGGCAACGGGGCGAGGGGGTGCTCACCTGGGCCCTCAAGACACCGGCACCTCCAGGATGGAAGCCCTGTAGCCGCAGACTCTGCAAGCTGGC
>NW_027769261.1:0-295 GCF_054177405.1 Leptonychotes weddellii
TTAAAAAGTTGAATCATTACTTACAAATTTTGGTATAAAGAAGACACCAGGTCTATGGGGCGCCTGGGTGGCTCAGTTGATTAAGCGACTGCCTTTGGCTCAGGTCATGATCCTGGAGTCCCGGGATCGAGTCCCGCATCGGGCTCCCTGCTCGGCAGGGAGTCTGCTTCTCCCTCTGACCCTGCCCCTCTCATGCTCTGTCTCTCTCTATCTCATTCTCTCTCTCAAATAAATAAAATCTTTAAAAAAAAAAAAAAGACACCAGGTCTAGATGATTTTTTAAAATTTCTGACAA
>NW_027769262.1:0-295 GCF_054177405.1 Leptonychotes weddellii
TCCCAAATTAGAAAATCTTTATTTTTATAGGGTGTGCAAACTGTGTAAAAAAATATAATAGCTCATACATAATAGAGGTTTATTTCTTGCTCATATAAAGTAGAAAGTAGATATTTCTAATTGGTCGGCAGCTCCAAGTAAGGATTCAGGTGCCCAGGCTCCTTCCCTCTCCCACCTTCCGTGATTGCCATGCATCAAGCTAGTAGCAGGAGGGAGAGTATGAAGGAGCACGTAGGGAAGGTTTTCGTGAGCTGGACTCACATTCCGACTGCAAGGGCAGCTGAAAGTGTACACA
>NW_027769263.1:0-295 GCF_054177405.1 Leptonychotes weddellii
CAGAATGGTCTTAAACTCAGACTTCTTCACCAGGACCAGATTTCTCCTCAAGCTTAAAACTCAGATTTCTTCTAAGAGCTCTTCTTAATTGTGCCGTATTTCAATCTGAAAATAAACTACAGTCAATTTTCTTCCCAGATTAAAGGAAACTGCCTCAAAGAACAGGCGAGCTGGCGGTACACAGAATATGTGTACAAGGGTGTTTATGACAGCAACAAGCCCGGGACACTGTTGAATACACTGTCACTTCCACAATCTGGAATATTCTGCGGCTGTGAAAAAGAATGTCAAACTC
>NW_027769264.1:0-295 GCF_054177405.1 Leptonychotes weddellii
GGTTAAGCGACTGCCTTCGGCTCAGGTCATGATCCTGGAGTCCCGGGATCGAGTCCCGCATCGGGCTCCCTGCTCGGCAGGGAGTCTGCTTCTCCCTCTGACCCTCCTCCCTCTCATGCTCTCTCTCTCTCATTCTCTCTGTCTCAAATAAATAAATAAATAAAGTCTTAAAAAAAAAAAAGAAGTTATCATGTTGTTATTTTATCAACTTGGTGCAAGGAGGAGATCCAGGCACACATAACATTTGAAGCGTCAGAAAGAGAGGAGTCCGTTTCTCTCTCACATAAGGGAGGTC
>NW_027769265.1:0-295 GCF_054177405.1 Leptonychotes weddellii
ATTTTTCCCTAGCAACCACTTGTTTTATCTTTAACATTTAGGCCTCAGATCCATCTCAAAATAATTTTTATGCATGGTTTGAGGTAATGGTCAAAATTTTATCTGTTTTTTATATGAATATTTAATTGAGTACCATTTTTTGGTTGAAGACTCTTTTTTCCTCACTGAATTGTAGTGGGGTTTTTGGTTTTAAATCAAGTCACTGTAGGGACACCAGGGTGGCTCTGTCAGTTAAGCGTCTGCCTTGGGCTCAGGTCATGATCCCAGGTTCCCTGCTCAGTGGGGAATCTGCTTC
>NW_027769266.1:0-295 GCF_054177405.1 Leptonychotes weddellii
GGTGAGTAGGAGGAAGCCTGAAATGGTCAGGGGTAACACCTGACTGGTATTTCTGACCCAGCACCCATGGGGCTTGGGGATCAGTTGGCTGGGGACGAAGGAGAGCAAAGAGGGTTGACTCTGAGTTTCCCAGCTCACGGGATGGCGCAGAGGCTTCTGGGGGAGAGAAGAGGCCCGGGGGGAGGCTGTGAGCTGGAGAGGCACGTGGACAACACCGGCGGGGTGTCCGGGGCCCTGGGGAGGCAGAGAGACAGAGCTCAGTGGGGCTCCGCGAGAGATGCGGAGATTGTTGGAC
>NW_027769267.1:0-3862 GCF_054177405.1 Leptonychotes weddellii
AAGGCAGACGCTTAACCAACAGAGCCACCTAGGCATCCCTAGAACATTTTTTAAAGACTTTATTTATTGGGCGCCTGGGTGGCTCAGTTGGTTAAGCGACTGCCTTCGGCTCAGGTCATGATCCTGGAATCCTGGGATGGAGTCCCGCATCGGGCTCCCTGCTCAGCAGGGAGTCTGCTTCTCCCTCTGACCCTCCTCCCTCTCATGCTCTCTGTCTCTCATTCTCTCTCTCTCAAATAAATAAATCAAATCTTTAAAAAAAAAATTTTTTAAAAAAGATTTTATTTATTTATTTATTTATTTGAGAGAGAGCGAGAGCACAAGAGGGGGAGTGGAGGGGCAGAGGGAGAGAAGCAGACTCCCCACTGATTATGACCTGTAATCGTAAGATTATGACCTAAGCTGAAGTCTGACACTTAACTGAGCCACCCAGATGCCCCTAGAACCTTTCAACATGAATAATTAGAAGGGATTTTAGAGCGGGCGCCTGGGTGGCTCAGTTGGTTAAGCAACTGCCTTCGGCTCAGGTCATGATCCCAGGGTCCTGGGATCGAGTCCCGCATCGGGCTCCCTGCTCTGCGGGGAGCCTGCTTCTCCGTCTCCCACTCCCCCTGCTTGTGTTCCCTCTCTCACTGTGTCTCTCTCTGTCAAATAAATAAATAAAATCTTTAAAAAAAAAAAAAAAAAAGAAGGGATTTTAGAGCAAGCAAACATAAAGTAAAAGCCTCCTTTTACAGAAGAGATGTGAGGCCCAGAGAAGTTATCCAAGTTGCCTGGGTTCTTGGGCCTGAAACCACTACCAGAGACCTCTGTCTGTCTCTTTCTAAGCTCTGTGCACTTCACCTTCAATGCTCATGAAATCACATCTAGGTGCCCATCTACTCAGGGTGTGGTCTTACTCAAGTCACTGACATTTTTTTGAGCCTCAGTCTTCCTGTCCATTGAATAAAAGATTTGTCTAGGCCTGTGATGTCCAGTGTGGTAGCTACTAGCCACATGTGGCTATTTAAATTTAAATTAATTAAAACCAACTACGATTTTGGGTGCACTGGTGGCTCAGTCTGTTGAGCGTCTGACTCTTGATTTTGGCTCAAGTCATGGTCTTGGGGTCATGAGATTGAGCCCCGCGTCCAGCTCCACGCTCAGCGGGGAGTCTGCTTGAGATTCTTTCTCCCTCTCTCTCTACCCCTCCCCCCCAAATAAATAAATCTAAAAAAAAAAACAAAACCCTGGCCTTTAAAAATAACTAATTACAATTCAAAATTCCATTCTCAGTTACACTAGCCAACCTTTCAAGTTCTCAATAGACAGTTGTGGAGAGGGGCTATCATATTTGACAGCACAGATATCGAACATCTCCACTATTGTGGATAGTTCTAACAGACAGCATTGACTGGCAGCTGATGTCCTCCCAGCTTCAGTATCCGATGGATCCTCTGCGAGAGCATTGGAGAGTATAAGACTAAATGCATAAGGTTTCCCAGCTCTCAGCCAGAGTTTTTAACCACACACAAGCACTGGGAGATACAGAAGACAGTGAGATGGGTAAAAATCCAGCCCTTGTGGAGCTGACATTCTAACACACCTAAGGTACTAAGTCCAAAAACCACAGCTCCTGCAATAAAGGTACACTGTTTTAAACTTGAATGTGTCTAATTTATCCAGTTAAAATACAGTTTCTGGTTCAGCAGGTCTGGAATGGAGCCTATGACCTTGCATTTCTAACAAGCTCCTCGGTGATGCTATTGTTCCTGGTCCCAGAGCACTTTTTTTTTTTAAAGATTTTATTTATTTATATGACAGAGAGAGACACAGCGAGAGAGGGAACACAAGCAAAAGGAGAGGGAGAGGGAGAAGCAGGCTTCCCGCCGAGCAGGGAGCCTGATGAGGGGCTCAATCCCAGGACCCTGGGATCATGACCTGAGCCGAAGGTAGACGCTTAACGACTGAGCCACCTAGGCGCCCCCCCCCCACCCCGAGCACATTTTAAGTAGCAAGGATTTGGAGAATTTTGTGGCAAGACAAAATGGGGATGTGTGATTCAAATAAATTACTGTGTTTATATTGTGGATTTTCCTGGGAAGCCTGGATTCAAATCTCACTCCAGGGTAGCCTATTCTTCCTGATCCTCAAAACTTGGTTAGAAAGGCTCTCTTGGGCCTCTGTCCTTCCTCACACTTCCATAGGATGGCACTGTTCATGCCACATTGCCTTTCCTTTAAAATCTTTGTCTCAGGGGCGCCTGGGTGGCTCAGTCGTTAAGCGTCTACCTTCGGCTCAGGTCATGATCCCAGGGTCCTGGGATCGAGCCCCACATCGGGCTCCCTGCTCGGCGGGAAGCCTGCTTCTCCCTCTCCCACTCCCCCTGCTTGTGTTCCCTCTCTCACAGTCTCTCTCTCTGTGTCAAACAAATAAGTAAAACCTTTAAAAAAAAAAAATCTTTTTCTCAGGGGCACCTGGTGGCGCACTCGGTTAAGCGTCTGGCTCTTGGGGCCCTTGGGGGGCTCAGTTGGTTAAGTGACTGCCTTCAGCTCAGGTCATGATCCTGGAGTCCCAGGATCAAGTCCCGCATTGGGCTCCCTGCTCAGCGGGGAGTCTGCTTCTCCCTCTGACCACCCCCCATCTCATGTGCTCTCTCTCTCTCTCTCTCAAATAAAATCTTAAAAAAAAAAAAGTGTCTGACTCTTGGTTTCAGCTCAGATCATGGTCTCAGGGTCTTGAGATGGAGTCTCACATCAGGCTCCCTCTCCCTCAGCCGCTCCTGCTCCTTCGCTCTCTCTCTCTCTAAAATAAACAAAGAAATCTAAAAAAAAAAAAACAACTTTGTCTCAGCCTCCCTCCTGAAGCTGCAACTTGTCGTCAGTCTCATTTAGTTCTTTTTTTTTTTTCAAAGATTTTATTTATTTATTTCACAGAGAGAGACACAGCAAGAGAGGGAACACAAGCAGGGGGAGTGGGAGAGGGAGAAGCAGGCTTCCCGTGCAGCGGGGAGCCCGATGCGGGGCCCGATGCGGGGCTCAATGCGGGGCTCGATCCCAGGACCCTGGGATCATGACCCGAGCCGAAGGCAGACGCATAACGACTGAGCCACCCAGGTGCCCCCAGTCTCATTTAGTTCTATATCCGTTAATTCCCTAAGTACTGAGAGCATCCTGTGTGCAGGTATCCGCCAAGCTACCTGTGGAGACCCTGCAGGCAGATGGTCCTGGCCTTCAGAGGGCTCACAGTATAGCAAAAGCTGACAGTGAAAAATTTCATGGCAGATGGGGTACGTGTCACAAAAGAGGAAGTAGAAGATGCCATGGGAGATTATGACCAGGGACCCACCCTAGTTTTGCTCAGGGAAGGCCTTCTAGAAGAAGAGGCATTTCATCTGAGAGCTGAAGAAGAAGTAGGAGTTAGCCAGGCAAACAGAGGAGGTATCCTAGTTACTAGGAGCACATATCAAATTCCCCCAAACCTTACTGGCATAGAATAACTATGGGACAAAAAAATATCGCTGTGGCCAGTGTTGAAAACACACTCTGCCCCAGCGGGAGGAGTGTAACAGTGTAGAGAATGCTTGAGCAAAAATCTTCCAAGGGGGAAAAGGCAGAGCCCATCTGAGGACATAAACACAGCCGAGGAAGACTGGCACGTAGCCAAGAGAAAGAGACTGGTATAAAATGAGACTTGAGAGGTCAAAACCCCCAAATCCTCATCCTTGCTCTTGAGGAGCTTGTCATCTTAACAGCTGTTGTACCTGCCTCGTGTTTCATAATTTACTATCAACAAAGCAGTACCTGAGTTATTTCCTCATTTATTTTTATTTTATTTTATTTTATTTTATTTTAAGATTTTTTTTATTTATTTATTTGACAGA
>NW_027769268.1:0-295 GCF_054177405.1 Leptonychotes weddellii
CTGGGTGGCTCAGTCGATTAAGCAGCTGCCTTCGGCTCAGGTCATGATCCCAGGGTCCAGGGATCGAGCCCCACGTCGGGCTCCTTGCTCAGCATGGAGCCTGCTTCTCCCTCTCCCTCTGCCTGCCACTCCACCTGCTTGTGCTCTCCCTCTATCTCTATCAAATAAATAAATAAAATCTTTATTAAAAAAAAGAGAGAGAGGGCGCCTGGGTGGCTCAGTTGGTTAAGCGACTGCCTTCGGCTCAGGTCATGATCCTGGAGTCCCTGGATCGAGTCCCGCATCGGGCTCCCTG
>NW_027769269.1:0-295 GCF_054177405.1 Leptonychotes weddellii
GATTTTATGATTTGGACTCGGCTTCTTGAATTTAAAGTGGAGGTTGCACATGACTGATGAAATCCACATCATCTTCCATGCTGCCTGCTAGAGTGGCTTACAGCTCAGTTAACAAAGTCAGCCACATCAGGATGAAACATGTGCATGAGTCAATTTCATGTAGAGGCCGCCTGGGGAAATCATGATGGCCTCAGCCTAAATACAGATTCCATCCAGGTTTAACATTATACATCATGATATGGTAATTTATTCTCTAAAGCCACAGCCTTGATTTGTTTCTCAGAGTCCGCTTGAT
>NW_027769270.1:0-295 GCF_054177405.1 Leptonychotes weddellii
ATCTGGCTTGACTAGACCAAAAATAGCCCCAAAATGTACAACCTAAGCCAGAACTATTCCCCCATGCTAAGGAACTCACAACATGTCGTCCTGAACAAGATGAGAATCATGGTAAAGAGTATTTTGGGTCTAGTGGTAAGGATAGTAAAGAAAAAATGGTTAAAGCCAATCACTGCAAGTTCACAGAAAAAAAAGTCCAGTAAAACTACATCTCATTTGGGACGCCTGGGTGGCTCAGTCAGTTAAGTGTCTGACTCTTGATCTTAGCACAGGTCTTGATCTCAGGGTTGTGAGT
>NW_027769271.1:0-295 GCF_054177405.1 Leptonychotes weddellii
GGAGGGCTGTGCCTTGCTCCTGGGGCACTCCAAGCTGCCAGGCAGAGACTGGGCGGCAAATGTTTACTGAACTCGTTGTGCTGGGTAGCCTGGGCGCTGGGGATTGCAAAGAGGCAAAGCCTCCATTTATGTGTTCATTATTTATTTATTCATTCAGCAAATATTTATTAAGTGATTTACTAGCTCCAGATCCTATGCTAGACACCAGGGAGACAAGGTGAGCAGGGCATCCGGGTCGTGCTCTCAAATGGCACAGAGACCGTGGGAAAGACTCAGACCATTAAACAAGTAGCAA
>NW_027769272.1:0-295 GCF_054177405.1 Leptonychotes weddellii
TGCATCTGATGTCCCTGTGTTCTCTGTCCCTATCCCACTCAGACCCCAGTTATCTGTTACCTGGACTGTTACGGTGCATTTCACATGCAGCTGTCGGACGACAGTCTGGCCCCCTTCCAAGTGAAAAGCTTCAGTGGTCTTCCATCGCCTCCTGGATGAAGTTCACTCCATGACCTTTGGGGAGTTGGTCCTAAATCCTATTTCCAGGCTTTAGCCCATTATAATTGTTCAGGCACAAAGCTGGACTAGTCCCTCTACGTGTCCAAGTTCTTCCTGGCTTGCAGGCCAAGTGCAA
>NW_027769273.1:0-295 GCF_054177405.1 Leptonychotes weddellii
GTGTTCTGCACTCACACAGAAAGGCCTAAAGAATGTATTTGACGAAGCAATACTGGCTGCCCTGGAGCCTCCCGAACCGAAGAAGAGCCGCAGGTATGTGCTGCTATGAACATCTCTCCAGAGCCCTTTCCGCAGAGCTGGTGTCAGCATCGTACTAAAAGCAATGTTAAATCAAACTAAAGATTAAAGATTAAAATTCGTTTTTGCAAAAAAAGAAAAAGAAATGACAATGGCTAATTTTTTGATAGTTTGAATTGCTGTTATTCTTAAATAAAGCATTAAGGAGGTGAACAGT
>NW_027769274.1:0-295 GCF_054177405.1 Leptonychotes weddellii
AAGAGCCCCCTGGTGGTCAGAACAGCAACTACATGCTACAGCCGTGGTGCTTGCCTAGGGCTCCCAGGGATTTCTTTTTCTTTCTTTCTCTTTTTCTTTCTTTCTTTCTCTTTTTCTTTCTTTCTTTCTTTCTTTCTTTCTTTCTTTCTTTCTTTCTTTCTTTCTTTCTTTCTTTCTTCTTTCTTTTCTTTCTTTCTTTCTTTCTTTCTTCTTTCTTTTCTTTCTTTCTTTTCTTTCTCTCTCTTTCTTATGTTAATCACAATACATTACATCATTAGTTTTTGATGTAGTGTCC
>NW_027769275.1:0-295 GCF_054177405.1 Leptonychotes weddellii
AAAAAAATCCTAAGCTCACAAAAAAAACCCCTCAATTCTATAGTCAATAATGTTGTAATACCAGTGTTACGGGACAGATGGTAGCTACACTTGTAGTGAATATAGCATAATGTTTAAGCTTGCCAAATCACTAAGTTGTACACCTGAAACTAACTTAACATTGTATGTCAGCTGTACTTTTTTTTTTTTTTAGATTTTATTTATTTATTTGAGAGAGCAAGAATGAGAGAGAGCGAGCACATGAGAGGGGGGAGGGTCAGAGGGAGAAGCAGACTCCCCGCCGAGCAGGGAGCCC
>NW_027769276.1:0-295 GCF_054177405.1 Leptonychotes weddellii
ACATAGAAAAGGCAGCTGGCTTGGCTGAGGGTCCCTGTAGGACAAAGCTAAAGTCCCAGAACCAAGGGACCAAGGCCCTGACTCCTCACCCTGTCGGATGCCCCTAAGACCCCAATCCTCAACTTCTCCCAGATGACTAAGAACCAGAGACGGGAGCCATGACCTCCTATGGGCCTTCCAGCAAGAAAGCCCATGAAAGGGCGCCTGGGTGGCTCAGTCGGTTAAGCGACTGCCTTCAGCTCAGGTCATGATCCCAGGGTCCCGGGGTCGAGTCCCGCATCGGGCTCCCTGCTCG
>NW_027769277.1:0-295 GCF_054177405.1 Leptonychotes weddellii
GTGAAATTAATTCACAGTCCTACCCATTGTTAAATACAGCCTTCAGATCACTTCATAAGGGAACCAAACCAGAGCACATTGGAATCTGTGTAACCTATCCAACAGCCTAGCATACAGGGGCACTTTAACAAAGAGTACAGCCCATGGCTTAAGCCATCTGCAGAGCAAAACAGGTAGCTCCATCTCACCAGGAAATTCAGTGCACAGTCTTGCCTAATTATGTTCCCAAACAATGAGCAATGCAGGCCCTGGAAACCATACTGCTACTCTACCAGGGAAGGGGAGCTAATTCATG
>NW_027769278.1:0-3862 GCF_054177405.1 Leptonychotes weddellii
TGGTGGTTGTTGGGGGTTGGTGATGGTTGTGAGGATGGTGGTAGTGGTGGTGATGGTGATGGTGGTGTTGGTGTTGGTGATGGTGGTGGTGGTGATGGTGGTGATGATGGTGGTGGTAGTTGGTGATGATAAGGATTAATATAGTAGAATTATAATCATGATGTTATACCAGGAGGCCTAGAAGTAAAAGTGGCCACATTGGGGATTGGGCTCTCCAGCTGCCCCATCTTGACATGAAGCATCTACTGGGAAAGAGCCGACTTTCTCCACGCCTCATCCGTGAAATGAGAATTACTCCTCTCTCCTACTATCATGATGGTAAGCATCAGCCTCACTCTCTAATCACACAATGACAAAATATAAATGAACACTAGAACCAACGGATTCCCCCCACAGCAGGGAATAACCATTATTTACCCATAAAAATATTTTAAGGGTTATTAGCATTTAAACTGTGATTAATTAAATTCACAAAAATTGTTTCTGAGGCATATAAATGAAGTGGTTCCTGCTGGGTGGCACTGAGGCTTTACTCTCCTGGTGGCTGCTGAAGGAGACAGTGGGGGGAGGTCACTCAACACATCTGTTCCAGAAACTTTGGGAAAAACTATAGGGCCCATCTCAAAGGTGGTTCTTCCCTGAACTCTTCCACATTCATCCTCCAGTTTGGATCTACACAATTAAGGGGATAGGTTTGGATGCTAGTGTCCCCATTTAGGAATTTATCCACATCTATGAGTCCTGAAGGGACCCAAAGATTATGGAGCTTGAAGGAACCAAAAGGGAGGAAATCAGCTATATTTTAGTTCACTCTGACCACTCTGCCCAAGAAAGGGCCAAGACTAGCTCAAGGTTACACTGACTCCTTTCCAGGGCTTTCCATATGCCACCCTAAATTCTTACATGAGGTCAGTGAGACCCTGCATCACACACCCAAAGGAAGCTGGCCCAGATTGGCAGCCAGAAGAAAGGTACAAGCAAAGGTGGAGGGGACCGGACTGAGTTGTGCTGTAGTGAACTCCAGATCCAAAGGGTTGGTGCACTCTCTGTCTTTCAAGCCTCCAGAGATCCAACGGGCTGAATCTCTAGGCATTGGTGCCACAAAGGGTTCATGAGGGTTTCAGTTACCCAAGAATGTATCCAGGTCTCCGTTGCCCACCCTGGTGCAGACCATCCTCAACAAGAGCTGTTCTCCCTACAACCTCCCATGAGTCCAGTCTTCATTTCTCCCAACCCCAGCAGTGCCCACCTCAGCATAGATACCTGCTCCCATAGGGTTGTCAGGAAAAGGAAAGAACTGTGCCTGCCTGGGATGGAAGCCCCAATGAGAGGTGCACTTTGGAGACATGCCCTCTCCTACTAGGACCCAAATCCAGATTCAGCTAACACTCACCTACACTCAGCCAGACTCGGTGCTGTGCATTTTCACACACAGCTCTGTAAATGACACCATTTCTCAGGTTTTCCAGTTGAGGAAATGGGGTCAGCTGTGCCTTGAAGACACCAACTGTACCAGATACCTTCGACATGACAGGCAAATCCCCCTCACAGGCCATGATGCCCCAGCCCATGGACAGCTACCAGTATAACAGGACAAGGCTCAGAGAGTTTCACTCTCCCCAAGAATACTTCCTTAATCACTGAGGGCAGCCTTTGGCCCAGTGTCCTGGGGCCTGCTTGCCAACCCATGAATCCTCTGCCCCATTTCTCCTGGATGACCATGACACCATTTTGAATGAGGCAATTTGGAAGTTCTCAGATGTAACCCCCTTGAAGAATGGGAAAGGGTTTTTCTGGGGAAAAAAAAGACTCAGGTAGATTCTACTCAGGTAGGATCAGGAGGGAGAGACAGAAAGACCATGCCCGAGATTGGGGCAAAGGAATCAGGGAGAGGAGAGCCTGGTCCAGAAAGGGGTCCAGAGACATAACTGTCCCTAAGCCCTGGGAACTCCAGCAATTCCAACTCAGCCCCCAGCCCCACCCCAGTAGGCCTGCAGACCAGGGGACCCAAATACCGAGAAATAGCAGACACCAGCCACCAAGGAACCCGGCTGGGACAGCATCCAGGAAGCTGCAGGGTCTGGAAGGTTAAGTTCAAAGGGGCCCGATAATAACTCCCACAGGGAGACCTGATAATTAACAGAATTAGAAACAAGGCAGAACAATAGCAGGAGAATTCAGTTCTCTTTTGTGTCTCCCTGACATCACTCCATGCAGAACGAGCCTAGAACTATCTCAGGTTCCTTTTGTCCTTCTGGCATGCGGCCAATCTCTTGGAAAGACTGGATCTCTGCTATTTCCCCACATCATTCCTGCCCACGGGGTTTTGGAGTCCTCTTAGGGAAACCCAGACCCACGGCCTCATAAATAACCTTTAGGGAACCTGGGCTCTCCACAAACTCAATACTGACGTTGCACTTGACTGGGCTGGTGCCATAGATGGTGGTGGGGGTTCCAAAACCTGTTGGGCATCCAGATCGCCTGGGAATACTTTTCCCTGCAATTAACAAGACAGGTACTGAGAAGAGATCAATGTGGTAACACATGGAAGCAGTATCAGAGGGCATAGAGTCAAAATGTAATTTGTCCACCTCAGTCACGCTGTCCCGATTTGCAGTACCCACAGGGGACCACTGTAACAATTTAGGGGTGCCTCTTCTGGAGAGAGTCATGCATATACAAGCAAACGTGAATAGACAACCCCCCCCCAGCTTCTCCTCCCCCCTTCAAGTGAAGACACCACCAGGAAGACATTCATCATCCTGCTTTTTACACTTAATATTTATGGGAGGAGATAGCATAATAATGTCTGTAAATCTGTCTCATAATTTTAAACAGCTATGGATAATCATAATTTATTTCACGGGTCTCCTTCTGACAGGCCTTTAAGAACTTACTAAGCTCATCGCGTTTACTCCTTGCAACCATCTCATGAGACATATGTGTTATTCAATGTATTTTGAAGGCCAAGTCCTTGTACCACCCAAAATGATTTGAACAGGAGTCCTGTGATATTGTGATTTATAATAAGAAATAAGTCTTTGGTCTTTGTCTCTGTTTCTGGCCCCAAGTGATAAGAGCAATCAAGGTGTCTTAAGAGTCATAGCAAACCCCCTTTCACCACACCTGACTCCTTGTTAATGAGGTGACTTCTGGAAAGCACCTGAGGATGGGGGCTGGTTGCCAGGGAAACCAACCATGTGATTAGAGAGACTTTCAGTCCTGCCTGCTCCCCGCCCCCTGGCCTTGAGCCCCAAGGAGCGGGAAAGGGGGCTGGAGATTGAATTAATCACCAACGGCCAGGATTTAATCAGTCATGCCTATGTGATGAAGCTTCCATAAAAATCCGGAGGAGAACTTCTGGGTTGGTGACCACGTGGAGATGCAGGGAGACTGATGCCCAGATAGGGCCTGGAAGCTCTGCACCCTATCCCCATACCTTGCCCTACGCATCTCTTCTATCTGGCAGTTCCTGAGTTACATCCTTTTATAATAAACTGGTGATCTGGTAAGTCACGTGTTTCTCTGAGTTCTGAGAGCTGCTCTAGCAAATTAACCAAACCCACATATGGTTTGGTGGGAACGTCCAATTTATAGCCAGTAAGAAGCACAGGTGACAAACTGGACAAATGGGTGTTTGAATTGGGGGCAGTCTGGTGGGACCGAGCCCTTAACCGGTGGGCTCTGACGCTGTCGATGGTGTCAGAATTGAGTTGAGTCACAGGATGCACAGCTGGTGTCGGAGACTTCCTTGGTCTTGCACAATGGAGCTGGGGTCACAACTCTAAATCCTCCATCCTGGCCTCACTGTAGAATTACCTGGGAAGCCAGGCTGCCCCTCAGAGGCTCTGGTCTGAGTGGC
>NW_027769279.1:0-295 GCF_054177405.1 Leptonychotes weddellii
ACTTCAAAAGTTATCTGAAGGTTGTTTTTAACAGAGATTATGTACACATCGGCCAGCAGGAGCCAGGTAGTGCTCGGAGAGCCTGAATGTGAATCGGAGTCAGTTACCACACTGTACCTCAGTTTCCTCCTCTGTAAGACAGGGCTACGAGTATTACCAACCTCAGAATCAAATGAAATAATACAAAGTGCTTAGAGCAGTGCTTGCAACAAAATAAATGACAGGTAAGTGTTCTCTGCTATCACCACCGCCACCACCACGACCACCACCATCACCGTCACCCGTCATCACCGCC
>NW_027769280.1:0-295 GCF_054177405.1 Leptonychotes weddellii
GTGAGGGGGGTGGTTAAGAGAGGTGAAACCATTTGACCATTCTCTATCATTTGATGTTCTTATATTTTTATCTTGACGAGAAAGAATCAATCAAAGTACCAGCTTGCCTGAAGAACAGAGGCAGTCCTTACTTTGTAGTCTGGAAACAGTCGATAAGCCTACTTTGCCTTTATTCTTGAAACACATTCTTCTAAACAAATGTGAGTTAAGGCAAACTATGAATTTATATGAGTTCAGGCATGACTTCATTTTTTTAATTAATTAATTAATTAATTAATATTTATTTGACAGAGAG
>NW_027769281.1:0-295 GCF_054177405.1 Leptonychotes weddellii
TAAACGTTTCCCTCTTATCTGTGTGGGGAACCAACTACTAGTCAAACACTTGAGTCTTAAGAATGAGAGGAATCAGGGCGCCTGGGTGGCTCAGTCGGTTAAGCGACTGCCTTCGGCTCAGGTCATGATCCTGGAGTCCCTGGATCGAGTCCCGCATCGGGCTCCCTGCTCGGCAGGGAGTCTGCTTCTCCCTCTGACCTTCCCCCCTCTCATGTGCTCTCTCTCTCATTCTCTCTGTCTCAAATAAATAAATAAAAAATCTTTAAAAAAAAAAAAAGAATGAGAGGAATCAAAC
>NW_027769282.1:0-295 GCF_054177405.1 Leptonychotes weddellii
ACTCCCCTGAGAAGGCGGTATCAGATCGAGGACCTGGGCGAAGGAGGGTATTTGCCCCCTGCATCTGAGGGGCCAGACAGTTCCAGGCAGAGGGATAGGCCCTGGGAGGGCCCTGAGGCAGGAGCAAGCCTGGGCCCAGGAAAGGGGAAGAGGCCAGCATGGCTGCAGTAGGGTGACGGGAGGACCGGCAGGAGACAAGATCAGAGAGGCCCCCGGGGAAGCAGATCAGGAAGGGAGTGGTCCTCCAACATTTGCCTCCCACATCTTGAAAGAACTTTAGAAACCATGTATTCCT
>NW_027769283.1:0-295 GCF_054177405.1 Leptonychotes weddellii
CCTGGTGATGGGTATTGAGGAGGGCACGTTCTGCATGGAGCACTGGGTGTTATGCACAAACAATGAATCATGGAACACTACATCTAAAACTAATGATGTAATGTATGGGGATTAACATAACAATAAAAAAATAATAAAAATTAAAAAAAAAGAGCACTTAAGAGCTACCCTCGTAGCAAAATTTTAAGTATACAATACATTATTTTAGTTAATTACAAGCACTATGCTGTACAGATCTCTAGGACTTATTCATCTTACATATCTGAAACTTTGTACCCTTTGACTAATGCCTCCT
>NW_027769284.1:0-295 GCF_054177405.1 Leptonychotes weddellii
GTTTGGTATGTTGAGTTTTTTGAGACCTAAACACTAGGAATGGGGAGGACAACAAAGCCAGGGCAGTTCCATCTGATGGAACTTTCTGGGATGATGGTGATGTTGTGTGTCTGCTGGCCAACACGAAAGCCTCCAGAAGCACAAAACCATGGAATACCTGAAACGAGCCTAGTGCAACCATACTTTCCTCTATGCTAACCAAATTTCGCAAGCTCCACGTGCCTGGTGGCCACCACAGAGGGACAGCACGCCTTTAGAACATCTAGAAGATGAGCGAGGTGGATATCAGCAAATC
>NW_027769285.1:0-295 GCF_054177405.1 Leptonychotes weddellii
GCCTGGGTGGCTCAGTTGGTTAAGCGACTGCCTTCGGCTCAGGTCATGATCCTGGAGTCCCGGGATCGAGTCCCGCATCAGGCTCCCTGCTCGGCAGGGAGTCTGCTTCTCCCTCTGACCCTCCTCCCTCTCATGCTCTCTGTCTCTCATTCTCTCTCTCTCAAATAAATAAATAAAATCTTTAAAAAAAAAAAAAAATAATAATAATAATAATATTATGTAGAAATCAAGCCTAGACCTGGAACGAAAATCTGTATATTGTCTCTCTCTCTCAAATAAATAAAGAAACCTTTAA
>NW_027769286.1:0-295 GCF_054177405.1 Leptonychotes weddellii
ACTTATTAACAACAGAAATTTATTTCTCATACTTACAGAGACTGCAAAATCCAAGATCAAGATGCTAGGAGATCTAGAGTCCTAATGAGGGCCCACTTTCTGGTTCATAGACAACCATCTTTTTTTATTCAGTTGGTGGAAAGACCAAGGGAGCTAGCTCTCTGGGGTCTCTTTCATAAGAGCACTGATCCCATTCATGATGGCTCTACTCTCATGACCTAATAACCTCCCAAAGGCCCCACCTCCTAATACCATCACATTCGGGCATTAGATTTTAACACATGAATTTGGGGGT
>NW_027769287.1:0-295 GCF_054177405.1 Leptonychotes weddellii
TGGGGAAGGAGCCAGGGCATCTTGGCAGGTGTGAGAACTAGGAGCCTACTTTCCTTCCAGAAAGAAAAATCAAGGCACCAATGCCGGAATCCAGCTCCAGCCGGGGTGGGTCTCTCATAGGAAAGGACGGCGTCGGCAAATGAGGAGACACAGACACAGGGTCAGGTTGCAAGCATCTCCTCCTGACAGCCTCGGAGGAACTTTATTTATATGTTAGGATATTTTTGTTTTTCCAAATCTTAGATCATTTTCTGGATTACAGCCAGAGTCTTCTTTCATTTTTCCTTTGTAATGA
>NW_027769288.1:0-295 GCF_054177405.1 Leptonychotes weddellii
CAGAATGGTCTTAAACTCAGACTTCTTCACCAGGACCAGATTTCTCCTCAAGCTTAAAACTCAGATTTCTTCTAAGAGCTCTTCTTAATTGTGCCATATTTCAATCTGAAAATAAACTACAGTCAATTTTCTTCCCAGATTAAAGGAAACTGCCTCAAAGAACAGGCGAGCTGGCGGTACATAGAATATGTGTACAAGGGTGTTTATGACAGCAACAAGCCGGGGACACTGTTGAATACACTGTCACTTCCACAATCTGGAATATTCTGCGGCTGTGAAAAAGAATGTCAAACTC
>NW_027769289.1:0-3862 GCF_054177405.1 Leptonychotes weddellii
CAACTTTTACATCAACATGGATGGAATTGGAGGAGATTATGCTAAGTGAAATAAGTCAAGCAGAGAAAGTCAATTATCATATAGTTTCACTTATTTGTGGAACATAAGGAATAGCATGAAAGACATTAGGAGAAGGAAGGGAAAAATGAAGCGGGGAAAATCAGAGGGAGAGATGAACCATGAGAGACTATGGACTCTGAGAAACAAACTGAGGGGAGGAGGTGGGGGGTGGGGGGATGGGTTAGCCCAGTGATGGGTATTAAGGAGGGCACATACTGCATGAAGCACTGGGTGTTATATGAAAACAATGAATCGTGAATCACTACATCAAAAACTAATGATATATTGTATGGTGACTAACATAATGAAAAAATATTTTTAAAATAAAAATTAAAAGGAAAGAAATGTTGACAGAGATATCAGGTGACTTTGAAAAGGAGAAGTAGTATTTAAGATATGTAGGATTTTCCATATCCCTAATGTTTTATCATTGGCTGTTTCCTTACCTGTAGTTGGACTGGGACACAAGAGACATAATGTCTTGTTGTGGTTCTAATATTTACTGCATTATTGTTTTTTTTTTTTTTTTAAGATTTTATTTATTTATTTGACAGAGAGAGAATGAGAGAGAGAGCACATGAGAGTGGGGAGGGTCAGAGGGAAAAGCAGGCTCCCTGCCGAGCAGGGAGCCCGATGTGGGACTCGATCCAGGGACTCCAGGATCATGACCTGAGCCGAAGGCAGCCGCTTAACCAACTGAGCCACCCAGGCGCCCCTTTACTGCATTATTAAGAGAAATTTTATTTTGGGATAGAGAGTCACAGGAAATAGCAAGATTGTTCCAGGAGGTCCCATGTACCCTTCACCCAGGTTTCCCCCAATGGTGTATACTTCTGTGCTATATTTTCATGTGTAGACTAGGTAACTATCACTTCAAACAAGAGGCAGACCTATTCCACCACCACTAAGACTTCCCTCATGCTTCTCCTTTATAGTCACCCCCTCTTACCACTCCCAACCCCCAGCAACCATAATTTGTTCTCCAGCTCTAAAACGTGGTCATTTTAAGAATATTATATAAATGGAATCCATTTTTTTCTGTTTGTTCATTTCTGTTTTCTTTTTCCTGCCTTCCTTTGGATTATTTGAACACCTTCTAGAACTCCATTTTGATTTACCTATTATTTTTTGGAGTATATCTCTTCACACAGCTTTTTTAGTGATTCCTCTAGGTATTATACATGCATAACTTAACACAGTCTGCTGGTGTTGACATTTCATCAGTTCAGAGGACAGAAACCTCACCTCCCTTTATGCCCTTACAACCCTTACCCATTTATAATTTAAATACCTTAAATTTTCCTCTACAAAAATCAGCCCTTGTCATGATGAGCACTGGGCGATGTATGGAATTGTTGAATCACTATATTGTACACCTGAAACTAATATAACACTGTTTTGGTAACTGCTGGAACTAAAATAAAATTTAAATTAAAAAAAATTAATAACCATATCAGTGTCGGGCGCCTGGGTGGCTCAGTTGGTTAAGCGACTGCCTTCGGCTCAGGTCATGATCCTGGAGTCCCGGGATCGAGTCCCGCATCGGGCTCCCTGCTCGGCAGGGAGTCTGCTTCTCCCTCTGACCCTCCTCCCTCTCATGCTCTCTGTCTCTCACTCTCTCTCTCTCAAATAAATAAATAAAATCTTAAAAAAAAAAAAATTTAAAGAAAAAAAAATAACCATATCAGTGTTATAATTTTTGCATTGACTGTCAAGCATATTTTACAAAATGCAAGAGAAGAGAAATCTGTTGTCGTTATCCATAAAATTTTACTGTTTTTTCTTCCTTCCTGGTATTTCTGGAGTCTTTTATTATTTCACCCACTGGTGTTTTATTATTTCTTTTTTTTATTATTTCTTTTCTAGGTAGAGAACTTCCCTTTTAGCCATTCTTTTATGGAGGACTTATGGTGACAGATTTTCCTAGTTTTCCTTCATCTGAAACTGTCTTGTGTTTTTTCTTTCATTTCTGAAGGATATTTTTGCTAGATATAAGATTCTCAGTTGACAGGTTTTTGTTTTGTTTTGTTTTGTTTTTTTGCAGCCCTGGGAAATGTTGTGCCATTTCACCAATACTTCCCTCTTCCCCCTCCATCCTGCTGTTGAATCTGTCTACTGGGTTTTCTATTTTAGTTACTGCATTTTTCAGTTCTAAAATTCCATTGGAAAACAAAATAAAATTCCATTTGGTCATTCTTTAGATCTTCCATTTATTTCCTGAAACCTTTTATTTTGTTCATTTGTTTCAAATATATACATAATTATTCATTGAAGAATTTTTATAATGGCTGCTTCAAAATCCCAGTCAGGTAATTCCAACATCTGTGTTACCTCAGCCTTAGTGTCTATTAATACATTTTTCACTCAAGTTGAGATTTTCCTAGTTCTTTGTATAAATGAGTTTCTATTGAAACCTAGACATTTTAGATACTATGGGACTCTGGGTCTTATTTCAATCTTGTTTTAGTGGGCCTCCTTTGACACTATGCCAGCAGGGAAAGCATCTACCATGTCATCACTGTCAGATTGAGTAGAAGTCCAGGTGCCCCAGTTGGTTTCTGTTGACACTATCAAAAAGAGGAGGTCACTGCTGGGCATGGATGGTAGCTCCTGCTTTCCACTAGAATTCTGCCGATACCATTCTGGTTGGGAGGAGTGGTGCCGTGTTATTGTCTCCACCTGGCTTCCACTAAACCTGCAGAGGTTTGGCCTCATTATTACTGAGTGGTGATAAATTCTTGACCCTCCACCAGACCTCCTCTGATAAAACTCCAATGGGGGTGGGGGGTGGTTAGAGTACTTCATTGCTTTCAGGTGAGTGTGGAAGTCCAGCTCCCTATGTGGTCTCCACAAGGTGGCCTGGGGAGGCTCACTATCACCTAGCAAGCTGAAAGTGCCAGCTTCCTGGTAGGCCTCTGCTCACCTTGTCATTGGGGCTGGGACATACAACCTGTCAATGGTGGAAGTTTAGGCTTTTCACTTAGTCTGTGCTACCTGAAGTTTCATGTGGATCCTCAGTTCTTTTCTGTGGTGCTTGGTCAGAGCAGCATGTTGTTGTCTAAAAGTTTTTTGTCTTGCTAGGCTGCCCCTTTCCTAGTTCTATGGTGAGAGAGAGAGTGGATTTTTCTTGGTTTTTTTTTTTTTTTAATTTTTTTATTATGTTCAGTTAGCCACTCAGTACATCATTGGTTTTTGATGTAGTGTTCAACAATTCATTAGTTAATATAACACCCAGTGCTCATCACAAACACATGCCCTCCTCCATACCCATCACCTGGCTACCCCATTCCCCCACCCCCTCCCCTCTAAAACGCTCAGTTTTTTTCCTGGAGTCCAGAGTCTCACATGGTTCATCTCCCTCTCTGATTTCTCCCCCCTTTAGTTTTCCCTCCCTTCCCCTATGGTCCTCTGTGCTATTCCTTATGTTCCACATATGAGTGAAACCATATGATAATTGTCTTTCTCTTTGTGACATATTTCACTTAGCATAATCACCTCCAGTTCCATCCATGTCGATGCAAATGGTGGGTATTCATCCTTTTTGATGGCTGAGTAATATTCCATTGTATATATGGACCACATCTTCTTTTTTTTTTATTCTTCTGTTAATCCCCATACATTACATCATTAGTTTTAGATGTAGTGTTCCATGATTCATTGTTTGTGCATAACACCCAGTGCTCCATGCAGAATGTGCCCTCCTCAATACCCACCACCAGGCTAACCCATCCTCCCACCCCCCTCCCCTCTAGAACCCTCAGTTTGTTTTTCAGAGTCCATCGTCTCTCATGGTTCGTCTACC
>NW_027769290.1:0-295 GCF_054177405.1 Leptonychotes weddellii
GAGCCGAAGGCAGATGCTTAACTACTGAACCACGCCAGGAGCCCCTGCCCACAAATATTTTCACACACACTTCCCAAACAGGGCTACAACAGACTATGTTTTCTCTGGGGCCTCCATGATCAGTCTTGGTACTAGGCACCAGGTTCTATGACTGTTAGTCCTCTGATTAATCCCCGTTTGGAAGGTCAAACCCAACCTCTGACAAGCCAAGGGAGGGAAAGGTTCTTATTTATTGGTTTTGCTAGTTACAGACTGAAGACTGATTTGTTTGCATCATTACTAAAAAGTTATCTTC
>NW_027769291.1:0-295 GCF_054177405.1 Leptonychotes weddellii
TCAGTTTCCGGGTTCAGTTTCCGGGTTTTACTCTTGTGCTATAGTTACATAAAAATGTGAGCACTGAGGGGAACTGGGTGACAGGTACTCTATACCTCTCTAGACAGTGTTTGCAACTTGCTGTGAATCTGTAATTATTTCAAGATTAAGAGGTGAAAACTTGAAGCACCTAGGTGGCTCAGTCGGTTATGTGTCTATCTTCAGCTCAGGTCATGATCTCAGGGTCCTGGGATCTAGCCCCACGTCCCATGATTCTCCTGATGCCCCCCCCCATTTGTGCTCTTTCTCACTCTCA
>NW_027769292.1:0-295 GCF_054177405.1 Leptonychotes weddellii
ATTGAATGGAATTCTGTCACTGAACAGGAAGAAACAGAAAAAATATTTCAAGGCACATAAATATTAAAGATGTGTCATTTTATCATAAAAAGCAAATATTTGGTAAGGTTGTACTTTTGTAAACATAGGCATATAAACATAAAATTTATACAATGAAATAGAATATTCTCAAATTAAGCTTTTTTCGCATCTATGTTACATGGAATTCTGGTTATTTTTATATCTTCTTATATCATTGTTTATTATTTATGTACAACAAAATACTGGTTCATGTATAACAATATTTTTTAAAGCC
>NW_027769293.1:0-295 GCF_054177405.1 Leptonychotes weddellii
GTTTTGGCCTGGAAGGGAAGCATCTAAAAATTAAGCATACCTTTTTTTTAATGTTTTTTTAATTTAATTTTATTATGTTACGTTAGTCACCATACAATACATCATTAATTTTTGATGTAGCGATCCACGATTCATTGTTTTCGTATAACACCCAGTGCTCCATGCAGTATGTGCCCTCCTTAATACCCATCAACTGGCTAACCCATCCCCCCACCCCCCTCCCCTCTAAAACCCTCAGTTTGTTTCTGAGTCCATAGTCTCTCATGGTTCATCTCTCCTTCCGATTCCCCCCCTT
>NW_027769294.1:0-295 GCF_054177405.1 Leptonychotes weddellii
TCCTTATCTAAATACCAACTGCTCTTATATAAATACAGTTGATTTTAAAGCCATCAATAGTGTGGCTTTTTTTAAATCTTCACCAACACTGTTATCTAAAAAATAGTAAAGATTTTTTACGAGGTCCTACTATCCTCTAGAAAACAGAAAAACAAATATAATGGGTTTCTGGTACCCTATAGTACACAGTTAATTGCATCAATTATCCAAATATGAATGAGCAATGAGAGCTGTAAAGGTGAGATAGACATAATACTGAAAACACTGATGAAAGACACTGAAGAGGACACAAATA
>NW_027769295.1:0-295 GCF_054177405.1 Leptonychotes weddellii
TTCCTGTTAATTTGTACAATCCCATAGTCTTCTAAAAGAATTGTAATTTTTATATTTTTAGTTTCATTTATCATTTTGTGTTTTTATTTTTTTTATTTTTTTATTGTTATGTTAATCACCATACATTACATCATTAGTTTTTGATGTAGTGTTCCATGATTCATTGTTTGTGCATAACACCCAGTGCTCCATGCAGAACATGCCCTCTTTAATACCTATCACCAGGCCAACCCATACTCCCACCCCCCCTTCCAGAACCCTCAGTTTGTTTTCCAGAGTCCATCGTCTCTCATGG
>NW_027769296.1:0-295 GCF_054177405.1 Leptonychotes weddellii
CATGAAAAAATTCTGAACATCAGTAGCCATCAGGGAAATACAAATCAAAACCACAATGAGATACCACCTTACACCAGTTAGAATGGCAAAAAAAAATTTTTTTAAAGATTTTATTTATTTATTTATTTATTTATTTATTTGAGAAAGAGAGAGAAGCAGCATGAGAGGGGAGAGGGTCAGAGGGAGAAGCAGGCTCCCTGCTGAGCCGGGAGCCTGATGTGGGACTCGATCCCAGGACTCTGAGATCATGACCTGAGGCAAAGGCAGTCGCTTAACCAACTGAGCCACCCAGGCA
>NW_027769297.1:0-295 GCF_054177405.1 Leptonychotes weddellii
CCCCATCTCATGCTCTCTCTGTCTCTATCTCATTCTCTCTCTCAAATAAATAAATAAAATCTTTAAAAAAAAAAAAAACCAAAAAAAAAAATAATGGATCCATGCTGAGACAACCCATGTGTAATTTATCTGAAATCACTGGAGCACCAGGGAGAAAATTCTACAGACTTCTAGGGAGAGAGAAAGACACACACACACACATACACACAGGAAGAGAGAGAGAGGGAGAAGCACTAATAACAACAACATGCCCCCCCTCAAATGAAAACATATCCCATGCAAAAGAATCACAATG
>NW_027769298.1:0-295 GCF_054177405.1 Leptonychotes weddellii
ACACTCTCCAAAATAATTGGTATTATGAAGCCCTAAGCCCTAGGACCTCAACATGGGACTGTATTTGGAAGTGGGGTCTTTAAAGAGGGGATTATGGTAAAATGAGTTCATTAATGTGTGCCCTAATCCCATAGGACTGGCATTCTTATAGGAAGAGATGACTATGCAAGCACGCACAGGGGTATGACCACGTGAGGACGCAGGGAAAACACGGCGTCTACATGCCAAGACCAGAGGCCTCAGGAGGAACCAGCCTCAGCCCCTCCTGGATCTCAGACTCCCAGCCTCCAGCCCC
>NW_027769299.1:0-3862 GCF_054177405.1 Leptonychotes weddellii
CCTCTGAAACAAATAATGTAATATATGTTAAGAAAAAAAAAAGAAGAAGAAGAAGGTAGCGGGAGGGGAAGAATGAAGCGGGGGAAATCGGAGGGGTAGACGAACCATGAGAGACGATGGCCTCTGAAAAACAAACTGAGGGTTCTAGAGGGGAGGGGGGTGGGAGGATGGGTTAGCCTGGTGATGGGTATTGAGGAGGGCACATTCTGCATGGAGCACTGGATGTTACGCACAAACAATGAATCATGGAACACTTCCTCTAAAACTAATGATGTAATGTATGGGGATTAACATAACAATAAAAAAAGATTAAAAAAAAAAAAGAGTATCCTATTTAAACACCTATACTCTAAACACTGGTTGGTCCTTTTGCATTATTTCCATGTTGCCCTGACAGTTTCATCTCAGTATGAGTCAGTGTTTCAAATGCATGGAATTTTCCCTGGGTTTTCTAATTTGATTTTGAACAAAAAGATTATGAGATCTTTAAGAATAAGAGAGTTATTGTGAGTCAAACAATAGTGAAAATTGGGTGGCGGTAGAGGAGTAGCGGTATGGAGAAGTGGCCGGGTGTATGAGGGATAAGAACGTATTTAAACTACTTCAGAAATGAAATTGAAATATTTCTGAAAAGGTGCTGTTTCTGTTTATACAAGGCTTTTTAGAGGAGGATTTAAAGTTACAACATACAGATTAGCAGCAGACATTCTTTCTACCCAGCTCTGCACATGCTGATCAATGAGGCATAAAGATATAATTTGGTTTATAGGCGCATTTGTTGGAATTTATTTACCAGACTCTTAAATATCACATTTATGTTTTGAGCCTAAATCATCAGGAAATGAATTTCAGCATAAAAAAGAGAGTTTCTCTGAGATATTAATTAATTTATTTGTATACTGACATTAAAAGTTCTCACCACCCCATTCTAAAGAATTCATTTTAAGGAATGCCAAGAAGGAATTAATTAAAATGCAATTTGGCAGTAAAATCTCTTTTTGGAAAAGCCCAGAGGCCTCTCCTACAGAAATCACCAGATAGGATTTTTTTTTTTTTTAAGTTATCTGTTTATGTTAATGGTTCCAGTGAAAGTTGTAACTCCCTACTGCAAGTTGGGCAGAGATTGAAACTTGGCACTGGGTTGGGACCTTGTTTTGTGGATACTTCAGACTTACTCTTCACACCTTTAGAATCTTCTGGAGAGGTATACACAGAAAACCCAATGCACTGAATGTAAGTTCTTCTTATTGCTATAAGACTTTGGACACAAATCCTAGCAGGCATAAATGCCTTTCATTCCTATTGACAGCCCTGCCATATTTGGTAAGCTAAGAGCAACAAATATAGTCTCCTCCCACAGCCCTGTAAGTGACTCACAACAGTTTATTCATGTATGACCTCAGAATCCTTAGAATCATAGCATTCCCAGGGAGCCACTACCAGTAGATTGGTTTTGGCATGAGGAATGAATTTTATCTGTTATCCTAACTGTAGAGCATTCAGCTAGGAAAATTACTCTAGAGGTGAGATCACTAAATGCAAAGCATTTAAACATTTTATCAAGACTGAAAGAGATACACTTTGCAGGAAAAGAACAGCATTATAGAAATATAAAATCAACTTCAAAAATTAAAATGTACTTGCATTGAAGACAGTAATTATGGTACAACTTTTTTGATGCGGTTTACCAAGAATTTCCACTGCTGTCATGTCATCTCATTTAAACCTCGTAACCACTCTTTTATGAAGATATGGTTACTATTTCATTTGTAGATGAGAAAAATGAACCACAGAGGAGCTATAGTTCTTGAGAGCACATAGCTGATAATGTAAAGTCAAGATTAGACCCCAAATCCTATGATTTTATAATACTCTTTATTTACACACTCAAATCTAAGAGTAAATAGCCATGATGACATAAATACACCATTAAATTGACAACATGAGTTCCCTTTTACAGGAATTATTATATATAGGAATGCTCTCAGTCCATATGTCTCATATTATGAATGAATAAAATGAATTCCAGAGGATTATGGTATATTAATAGTAACAGTAATATTTAAATCTTAAATTATATTTTTATTTGCCCAGCACTGTGCCAAACCACTTTGGTGTTTGCCATGAACTCATATATTAAAATTCATAACAACCCTAAGAGTGAGTGCTATTATTATCTGTTTTACAGATGAGGAAATTGAGGCATGATCAGGTGACACCATTTGTTAAGCTCGTGCACAGATAGTTAAAGGTAGAGTAGGCACTCTGTATCTAGGTTCTGGATCCATAACTACTACATACATTGTTTCTCAAATACTCATCATCTGCATGTGTAAGTAAAAATGCATTTAAAAGGATCTGGTATCAGACTATAGCCATGCAAATATTTTTTCATAAGTAATGGTTGTGTTCCTATGCTAAGAAGTCTGCTCATTTAATATTCAAATGCAAACATGTAGAAATGATAAAATGTTATTCATGTGTTAAAACATTATATATATATTTGTGTGTGTATATATATGTAGTAAAAACGGCAACAATAATGTTTAGATCATATTATGTGTGGGGTGGTAAGAAATGTCTATCAACTTTTGAACTTGCTAAAGCAATTATATTGATAAGTGATCACATTAGTGCATTTCTTAGAGCACAAATAAAACCATCTTAAATGTAGTGAACCATCAGGGGAATTCTAAATGGGTGCCCAAACCTATTAAATAATGAGAAGACAATACTGCATTACTCTGTTCACCTTTGCATTTTAAACCATAGAGGTATTTCAATGAATTCTGCCCAAAATTCCCCAAGAAGTTGGCCAACTGAAGAAATTAGTTTTCATAATGTGTGTCTTGAGTGTAAGAGTTAGTATGTGCGTGTATGTTGCATGAGACATTAACTCTAAAGCCTTTTGAGAAAAAACATTTCTGTTCCTAGTAAGAGCATAATACAATTTCTAGCAAGATGTAAATAATCTAGTAAATACAAATTCTACTGAGATGACTGAAAATAAAATCTCTAAATAAAAGACTAGAGTCAAGGTACCTTGGATTTCTTTATGAAGCTGTTGAAAAATAAATCATAACTAATCCAAAATGTACAAAGTTCATGTGGAATATTAGTAATATTTTATTGGGTATTTGTAATTGCTAAGAGTTCTCTAAAAAAAAGATTAATTTATTTTAGAGAGAGAGAGAAAGAGAGAGAGAGTGCTGGGGGAGGGGCAGAGGGAGCGGGAAAGAATCCTCAAGCAGACTCCCCACTGAGCAAAGAGCCTGAACTGGGGCTTGATCCCAGGACCCTAAAATCATGACCTGAGCCAAAATCAAGAGTCAGAGCTTAACCGACTGGGCCCCCAGGCCGCTAATTACTAATAGTTCTTAAGTTTTTTCTATGTACTAGGCATTATCTCACTGCTTATACATACATTAATGCTCACTGTCACCTCATAAGAAAGGCAATATATCCCCCCATTTTATGGTTAAGTAAAAACCATAGTCATACACATAGTAAGTGGCAGTTCTGAGCTCCAAAATCACACACTCCAGGATGCTGCAGAGCTTATGTTGTTTTTTTTATTTTTTATTTTTTATTCTTATGTTAATCCCCATACATTACATCATTAGTTTTAGATGTAGTGTTCCATGATTCATTGTTTGTGCATAACACCCAGTGCTTCATGCAGAATGTGCCCTCCTCAATACCCATCACCAGGCTAACCCATCCTCCCACCCCCCTCCCCTCTAGAACCCTCAGTTTGTTTTTCAGAGGCCATCGTCTCTCATGGTTCGTCTACCCCTCTGATTTCCTCCCCTTCATTCTTCCCCTCCTGCTACCTTCTTCTTCTTCTTTTTTTCTTTTTTCT
>NW_027769300.1:0-295 GCF_054177405.1 Leptonychotes weddellii
ACAGGGACAAGAAGGGGACAGAACAAGCCCACTGCAGAGAGGTGAGCAAAAATGGAAAGACCTAGGGCAGTGGGTGCTTGGGGTCAAGACTGGGGAAACTCCAGAGAGGGGAAAGGGTCACATCTTAAAGATCTGGAGCCAGTACAGAGGAGGAAAAGAGGGAAAAGATTGAGTTAGGACTCAGGCAGGACCTGGGGGGGCATAAAAACAGAAATTGAGTATTTAAAATTAGTAAACAATGCTGGGTCAGGATCAGAGTTTGTGTGATCAATGCTGAATCCCAGTAAACTCACAA
>NW_027769301.1:0-295 GCF_054177405.1 Leptonychotes weddellii
AAAAAAAAAAAAGAAGCAATCCAAGAAACAGACTCCTAACTATGGAGAACAAATTGATGGTTACCTGAGAGGAGGTGGGGGGTTGGGGTGAAATAAGTGATGGGGATTAAGGAGGGCATTTGTCTATTATACACCTGAAATAATCTAACACTGAATGTCAACTATCCTGAAATAAAAGGTAGCAATTTAAAATGTCAAATTTGATGGAAAGGTGATCATTAATAAGCAGGTTTATCAAAGAGACATAGGGACTGAAGACAAACTGCAAAGTGAATCAAATTGAAAACCACAGATG
>NW_027769302.1:0-295 GCF_054177405.1 Leptonychotes weddellii
GTGACATGGGAGCCTTCATAAGGAAATGAAGACAGGAAAAAGCATTGAAACCTGGCTGTTTTTTTACCTTAGCTTTGATAGAGTGTGGATAGTCACGTATAAATATGGTAGATCAAAGAGTTTGAATTCAGTGTGGTAAACTGGGAAAAATTTAGCAATGCCTATTTGTTCAGATTCTCCTGGCATCCCTTTGTCTTCAAAGATGAGGATGTTCCTTTTCTATGGGCTTAGGGAGGGCACCCCTCTTCTGAGGGTTTTATGACTTAATTCAGGGGAGATAGAAGAGTGTAAAATC
>NW_027769303.1:0-295 GCF_054177405.1 Leptonychotes weddellii
GTCAAAGAGGAGCTTTCTTTAATTAGTCAAATGCATCGGGCCTCCTTCTAAATGGATCTTAAAAGAAGTCAAAATAGGCAGCTGAGATCTAGAGCAGGACAGGGACCATCTAAAAGGAGCAGAAGATAGGGCTGTCACAAAGCTGACAAGTTATGGGGAATAACACGTGTGGACCCTGGAACGTGGTGAAGGTACCACAGGCATGTAAGTGCACACCTACCAAATTGTTTATATTAGTTTGTGCAGGTTATGACTGAAGAGCAATTACACCTCAACCATACCTCAATAGAGCTGA
>NW_027769304.1:0-295 GCF_054177405.1 Leptonychotes weddellii
CACATATCACTTCTTTATCCATTTATCAGTTGATGAACATTTGGCTCTTTCCATAATTTTGCTATTGTTGCTAATGCTGCTATAAACATTGAGGTTCATATACCCTTTGGAACCAGTATTTTTGTATCCTTTGTGTAAATACCTAGTAGTGCAATTGCTGGGTTGTAGGGTAGTTCTATTTTTAACTTTTTGAGGAACCACCATACTGTTTTCCAGAGATGCTGCATCAGTTTGCCTTCCCACCAAGACCTTTCTCTGCATCTTTTCCAATATCTGTCATTTCCTGTGTTGTTAA
>NW_027769305.1:0-295 GCF_054177405.1 Leptonychotes weddellii
AAATGAAAATAGCATACCTAAATTAAGATGTAGTATTTGGAATTTCATATTAGAACATGTTTTCCAGGGGCGCCTGTGTGGCTCAGTTGGTTAAGCATTTGCCTTCAGTTCAGGTCATGATCCTGGGGGGCCTGGGATTGAGCCCCGCATCAAGCTCCCTGCTCAGCGGGGAATCTGCTTCTCCCTCTGCCCCTCACCCCACTCTTGTGCTCTCTCTCTCACTCTCTCTAATACATAAATACAATCTTAAAAAAAATGTGTTTTCCATATCTTTGTATCTTTGTTTCTTCTTTTT
>NW_027769306.1:0-295 GCF_054177405.1 Leptonychotes weddellii
AATGTGTTCTTTCACAAGCCACAAGTGATCAGCGTTTGCTATTTTTATTTCCCTAGTAAAGTACTTTCATTATTTAAAAAACTGAAGCAGGGTCTAGACAAGTGCAGCTGAACCAGATGGAGCTAAGATATTTAGACCTAAGAATATAAGAAATTTTTATTACAGTTCCTCAGAACAAAGGTGAATCCTAATTTCCTATTGCCAATAGGGGCATCCAGAAGATTTGGGGGGATTAGTTGGTCGTTGTTCTTCATGACACGAACCTCTAGAGTTTCAGGATGGATCCTGAATCCTC
>NW_027769307.1:0-295 GCF_054177405.1 Leptonychotes weddellii
GGATGCCAAGACATGGAGAGGTGGTGCTCATGAGCCTCCCGGGCTGACTCTGGGCATGATGCCTGCATTTTCATGCCTATCCTCTCCAGAATAACGGGAAACTTTCTTATGACCCAGGGCTTCCAAACTTAAGTCAAAGAAGCTGTAAAGGGAGGCCAGCCAGAGAGTTCTCCTGGCCCCTATCCATCATCCCTCCCTACTGAGCGCCACCACCCTCCCCCCGGGGGGTCTGCTGGCTGCCCTCATCCACTGAGACTCTCCTGTGCGGCTCACTCTTATGCCAGGACTGGTGGAG
>NW_027769308.1:0-295 GCF_054177405.1 Leptonychotes weddellii
ACATGACAGATCCAGAAGGCAGGTAGAGGAACAGTGGGTAGAGAGGGTCCCGGCAGGGGGATGAATGGGTGGGCAGGTGCCTGCTGGAGAGCCTAGAGCTACAGGACACGCAGCCTGTCCCCAGGGACACCCTCACTTCCCCCTCCCATCACCGCCACGGCCAAGAAGAATCACGCATGGCCGGTTACCTGGCATTACCTGGGGCAGAGCAGGGGAGGGGCGTGAGGACGCCCACAAGCTGGGGGTGGGGCAGGCGAACACACGTGTGCACCCCAGCCCCACCCCACTCAGGCTC
>NW_027769309.1:0-295 GCF_054177405.1 Leptonychotes weddellii
GAGGGGTCTGTCCCTCTCCTCAGTTCTCTCCTTCCCTGTCATGTGTTTTAGAGTCCTCTCGTTAAGTGTGAAATGACATAATTATCTCCTTGAAGAGTGGCCACTTTTAGTACTAGTCATTGTCCTTCTTTGTATAAAAAATGTCATAACCTTTGTTTTAGATTAACAAAAGTGGCCTAGGTGTTTTGTTAGATTAATATCTGCTTGGTGCCTATTTTCCCGTCATTTAACCGTCATTTAACCCTCCACCTCTTTTGTCCTGGATGTAAAGGCTGACTCTTGTAGAGAGCACAGA
>NW_027769310.1:0-3862 GCF_054177405.1 Leptonychotes weddellii
TGGGACTACATCACAATAAAAAGCTTCTGCATGGCAAATGGAACAACCAACAAAACTAAAAGGCAATCTACCAAATGGGGAAGATATCTGTAAATGACATATCTGATAAAGGGTAGTAACCAAAATATATAAGGAACTGATACATCCCAACACCAAAAAGGCCAAATAATCCAATTTAAAAAATGGACAGAAGACATGAGAAGACATTTCTCCAAAGAAGACATGTCAGTGGTCACAGACACGTGAAAAGATGCTCAACATCTCTAATCATCAGGGGAGGCTGGTGGCTCAGTCATTAAGCGTCTGCCTTCGGCTCAGGTCATGATCCCAGGGTCCTGGGATTGAGCCCCACATCGGGCTCCCTGCTCAGTGGGAAACCTGCTTCTCCCTCTCCCACTCCCCCTGCTTGTGATCCCTCGCTCCCTGTGTCTCTGTCAAATAAATAAATAATCTTTAAGAAAACAAACATCTCTATTCATCAGGGAAATGCAAATCAAAAAATAACGAGGTATCATGTCTCCCCCATCAGAATGGCTAAAATCCACAACACAAGAAAAAACAGGTGTTGGCCAAGATGTGGAGAAAAAGGAACCCTTGTGCACTG
This sequence comes from Leptonychotes weddellii, assembly GCF_054177405.1. Taxonomy (NCBI): domain Eukaryota; kingdom Metazoa; phylum Chordata; class Mammalia; order Carnivora; family Phocidae; genus Leptonychotes; species Leptonychotes weddellii. Next base: position 605 of record NW_027769310.1, read on the forward strand.
TTGGTGGGAATGCAAAGTGGTGCAGTCACTGTGGGAAAACTGTATGGAGATTCCTCAAAAACTTAAAAATAGAACTACCATATTATCCAGTAATTCCACTCCTAAATATTTACCCCAAGAATATGAGAACACTAATTAAACAAGTTATATGCAACCCTATTTTTATTGTATCATTATTTATAATAGCCAAATATGGAAGCATTCCAAGTGTCGATCAGTAGAGGAACAGATAAAGAATAAGTGGTGTATATATATATGTATATATACACACACAGATATATATATCCATATCCAATATATCCATATATTTTTCATATATACATATTGTGTGTATATATATATATAATGTACATATTGTGTACATATACATATTGTGTGTGTATATATATATATATATATATAATGGAATATTACTCAGCCATAAAAAGAATGAAATTTTGCCATTTGCAACAACATGGATGGATCTAGCAATATAATGCAAATGAAAATAAGTCAGAGAAAGACAAATACCATATGGCTTCACTCATGTGGAATTTAAGAAACAAAACAAATAAAGAAAAAAATAGAGAAACCAAATAATAGACTCTTAACTAGACAACAAACTGATGGTTACCAGAGTGGTGGTGGGTGCAGGGATGGGTGAAATAGGTGAAGGGGATTAAGAGTATACGTGTCTTGATGAGCACTGAGTATTGCATAGAATTTTTGAATCACTGTATTATTCACCTGAAACTAGTAACACTATGTTAACTATACTGGAATTAAAAATTTTTTTAATAAAATAAATTTAAAATATTAAAAAATAAGAACCAAAGCTTTGAAAAAAGTAAAAATTAGCACAAACAATCCCAAATAAAAAATATGTTAAAAGGAGTTCCTGGGGTCCGCCTGGGTGGCTCAGTCGTTAAGCGCCTGCCTTTGGCTCAGGTCATGATCCCAGGGTCCTGGGATCGAGCCCCACATCGGGCTCCCTGCTCGGCGGGAAGCCTGCTTCTCCCTCTCCCACTCCCCCTGCTTGTGTTCTCTCTCTCACTGTGTCTCTTTCTGTCAAATAAATAAATAAAATCTTTAAAAAAAAAAAAAAAAAGGAGTTCCTGGGTGACTAGGTCAGTGGATCATGTGACTCTTGATCTTGGGGTTGTAAATTCAAGCCCCACATTGGGTGTAGAGATTACTTAAAAATGAAATTTTGCAAAATGATACGTTAAAAGGTTTTAAATATATAAAAAAAATTATTTGAAACCCTGGTATTTTGTTTTCTGAAGTTTCATTGTATTTTTATATGTTTTTTAATATATTGTAAAGCCTTTAATTGTTACTTGTGAATGAATTTGATATATTTAACAAATCAATCATTCAGTAAATAGTAGAATGTTAGCTTTTAGTCAATAGATTTTTGGTGGATTGACCTCATCCCTAGACCATTCCAACCTGATTAAGTCCTGTTTGATACTGGGAATTAAATGATAAGCTATACACATTCACAAACTCATATATACATACCTAAATAGGTATGACATATATATCTATATCCAGCTATAAATCTGAGAACCTGTCTTTGACTTAGTGTGCACAAGGAAAGTCTAAAATAGCCTATGCCAAGCACTAAATTGTTATAGATATTACCTCATTAAAGTGAAAGAAATAGAAAATAGTCATTAAGCAATCTATGGAAAACATTACAGAAAAAGAGAAAATGAACATTAACCCCCAAATCAAAGAAAGAATATAAAACTAAAAATTAGAAGAAAATTTTATAAACATTTTTAATTTCTGCTACAAGGTTAGAGAGTAAGTATGATCTTGATAAAAGTTGAGCAGAAAACCCAAAGTACAATAGGAAAATGTTAAGATTGGATAAAAAGAGTGTTGAGTGATATCAGGCAAGATTTCAAGGAAATTAAAATTTTGCTGATAGAATTTAAATCTGTATTAGTGGCAGTATGTATCCAAATTATCATGCAGACAAATCACTGATGTGATTTTGAGTTTACCCTGTAAGCAGAGAAAAAGAAGAAAATATAGAAATGATAGTATTTTTAAAGCATATCTAACTTAGATAAGTTACAAAATAAGCAACTGGCAAGTGAGGAAAAATAAAAAATATTTAATAAGATTTTTTAATCTAATAATTCCAGTTAAATAATTTTGCATAATCTACAAAGAATCAACAAAGATGAGAACCATTCATAAATCTACCTGACAGTATTTTTGAATTATAATAAGAAGAATAAACACTCAGAAGAGTAATGATTCTTACAAGGAAATAAAATTTAATATACATTAATTATTAAGAAATCTTGGGGCACCTGGCTAGTTCAGTCAGTAGAGCATGTGACTCTTGATCTTGGAGTCCTGAGTTTGAGCCCCGTGTTGGGTGTAGAGATTACTTAAAAATAAAATCTTAGGGGTGCCTGGGTGGCTCAGTCGTTAAGCGTCTGCCTTCGGCTCAGGTCATGATCCCAGGGTCCTGGGATCGAGCCCCGCATCGGGCTCCCTGCTCCGCGGGAAGCCTGCTTCTCCCTCTCCCACTCCCCCTGCTTGTGTTCCCTCTCTCGCTGTGTCTCTCTCTGTCAAATAAATAAATAAAATCTTAAAAAAAAATAATAAAATAAAATCTTAAAAAAAAAATCTTTACATGTTCAGGCTCATTTGAATGGGCTCAACTTTATAACAGTAAATTCTATAAGAAATAGAAGAAACATTTAGGGAAAAGATTGATTTAAGAATTTTGTGTTCAACTGATTTGTCTTTCATTTTCGTAGGAGGTATAAAGAAATTTTCACATTTCCAGGGGCTTAGAAAGTAAATACTTCCCATCCCCTGTAGAAAAAAAAAAAAAAAAAAAAGACATACTCCTTAACTGAAAGATGATTTTTAAAGATCTTTTTAACCGGGTGCCTGGGTGGCTCAGTGGGTTAAGCGACTGCCTTTGGCTCAGGTCATGATCCTGGAGTCCCAATATCGAGTCCCACATCGGGCTTCCTGCTCGGCAGGGAGTCTGCTTCTCTCTCTGAACCTCCCTCCTCTCATGCTCTCTATCTCATTCTCTCTCTCAAATAAATAAATTTAAAAAAAAATCTTTAAAAAAAATAAATAAAGATCTTTTTAACCACTTCAATAAAACAGCTGTGATGTCTTTGTTGCGAACCCAATTATCAATTTGTAATCTTTATTTTACTAACTTATGAATGGCAGTTGAAAGAATTCATTACTATGTCCTCCTTGAACATGTTTTTTACTTTTTTTTTTTTTTTT